>NC_092237.1:41863318-41933318 GCF_036320965.1 Panulirus ornatus
TTTTCACTCCATCTTTCCACCTCCAATTTGGTCTCCCTCTTCTCCTCGTTCCCTCCACCTCCGACACATATATCCTCTTGGTCAATCTTTCCTCACTCATTCTCTCCATGTGCCCAAACCATTTCAAAACACCCTCTTCTGCTCTCTCAACCACGCTCTTTTTATTTCCACACATCTCTCTTACCCTTACGTTACTTACTCGATCAAACCACCTCACACCACACATTGTCCTCAAACATCTCATTTCCAGCACATCCATCCTCCTGCGCACAACTCTATCCATAGCCCACGCCTCGCAACCATACAACATTGTTGGAACCACTATTCCTTCAAACATACCCATTTTTGCTTTCCGAGATAATGTTCTCGACTTCCACACATTTTTCAAGGCTCCCAAAATTTTCGCCCCCTCCCCCACCCTATGATCCACTTCCGCTTCCATGGTTCCATCCGCTGACAGATCCACTCCCAGATATCTAAAACACTTCACTTCCTCCAGTTTTTCTCCATTCAAACTCACCTCCCAATTGACTATATATATATATATATATATATATATAAATATGTGTAATGCACCGAAACCACAGCTCCCTTTTCACATACAGGCCCGACAGACCTTTCAATGGTTTACCCCAGACGTTTCACTTTCCCTGGTTCAGTCCATTGACAGCACGTCGACCCTGGTATACCACATCGTCTCAATTCACTCTATTCCTTGCATGCCTTTCACCCTCGTGTATGTTCAGGCCCAGATCGCTCAAAATCTTTTTCACTCCAGCCCTCCACCTTGAATTTGATCTCCCGCTTCTCCTTCTTCCCTCCACCTCTGACATTATCCTCTTTGTCAATCTTTCCATTCGATGAAACCACCACACACCACATATTGTCCTCAGGCATTTTATTTCCAAAATATCCGCCCTCCTCCGTACATCTTTACCAATTGCCCATGCCTCACAACCGTATAATATTGTCGGAACTACTGTTCCTTCAAACATACCCATTTTTGCTCTCCAAGATAATGTTCTCTCCTTTCACACATTCTTCATCGCACCCAGAACCTTCGCCTCCTCTCCCACCCTGTGACTCACTTCGGCTTCCATGGCTCCATTCGCTGCCAAATCCACTCCCAGATATCTAAAACACTTCACTTCCTTCAGTTTTTCTCCTTTCAAACTTATCTCCCAATTGACTTGTCCCTCAACCCTAAAATACCAAATAACCTTGTTGTTATTCACATTTACTCTCAGCTTTCTCCTTTCACACACTTTTCCAAACTCAGTCACCAACTTCTGCAGTTTTTCACTCGAATCAGCCACCAGCACTGTATCATCAGCGAACAACAACTGACTCACTTCCCAAGCTCTCTAATCCACAACAGACTGCATACTTGCCCCTCTCTCCAAAACTCTTACATTTACCTATCTAACTACCCCATCCATAAACAAATTAAACAACCATGGGGACATCACACACCCCTGCCGCAGACCGACCTTCACTGGGAACCAGTCACTCTCCTCTCATCCTACCCGTACACATGCCGTGCATCCTTGGTAAAAACTTTTCACTGCTTCTAGTAGCTTGCCTCCCACACTATATACTCTTAATACCTTCCACGAAGCATCTCTTATCAACCCTATCATATGCCTTCTCCAGATCCATAAATGCCACATACAAATCCATCGGTTTTTCTAAGTATCTCTCATGTACATTCTTCAAAGCAAACACCTGATCCACACATCCTCTAACACTTCTGAAACCACACTGCTCTTCCCCTATCTGATGCTCCGTACATGCCTTCACCTTCTCAATCAATACCCTCCCATATAATTTCCCAGGAACACTCAACAAACTTATACCTCTGTAGTTTGAATATTCATCTTTATCCCCTTTGCCTTTATACAACGGCACTATGCATGCATTCCGCCAATCCTCAGGCACTTCACCTTGCCGGCTTTCATCTTCCGCAAAGCTGTCACTACCTCTTCTCTCTTAACCAAACCATTCCCCCTGACGCTCTCCCTTCGCACACCAACTCGACCAAAACACCTTATATCTGCCACTCTATCATGTATCACATTCACCTTGCTGGAGGTGAGCGTGAACGTTTGTAATAGCATAAGAAAAATATAAAATGACATAGGAGGGTGCAAGTGGGTGAGTCTGTCTCTCCAAGCTTGTGTGAGGGGATAGTAAGAGAGACTGGTTGAGCAAATACATAAGGTAAGAAGAAATGAAACAACACTAAGAGAGTGGATGAGGAATGTGATGTATTTTGGGAAGAATTGTTTACATGTGTAGGTGATGTATGTGGCATGTGAAAGACGGAGTGAAGACGTTACAGGAATGGTAGCGACTGGTGGGAGGAGCAAGTTAACCTGCAAATGAAAGAGAAGAGAGAGGTGTGTATGAATGTTGCCTATAAGGGAGGAATGCGAGTGACTAGGAGATACAAAAGAAAAAGCGGCAGGAGGCTGGGGAGGATGGCAGATATGATAGGGTGAGAGAACGTCAGATAGAACAAAAAAAAATTTGGGAAGGAAGTGTATAGCGTGAGGAGACCAGGAGAACAAATGAGGACATCAGTGAGGGAGCACATGAGGAAATGGTAACAGGCAAGTAAGAGATAAACAGGAGCTGGAGGGAGTACTTTGAAGGATTTCTTAATGTATCAGATAACAGGTTGGCAGGCGGTGCTGTGTGAGTGCAAGCGTTGGATCCTAACTACAAAGGACAGAGAGGGGCGGATGTGTTGGAAATTAGACGGTTGAGGACAACATGTGGTGTGAGGCGGGATATTGGTGTGACAAATGATGGAGTGAGACAGAGATGTGGCTTTAAGCTGAGGATGAATGAGAGAGATGAACTAGTGTGTTGATATGATTGAACGACATGGAGGGAGAATAAGTGAGGAGAGACTGACTGGGAGGATATTTGTGCCAGAGGTGGAAGGTGCAAGTAGGGAGATGATGGAATATGGATGTGCACAGATGAGTTACAGTGTTGATAATCTGTGCTCCCCGCCATCTAGGGAGTCCAGAGAAAATGACGACACTGGGTAAAGAGAGCTGTCTGGTGATGCAGGTTGGCTTGTGCCATGACCACGTAAGGTTGGATCTACACTTGACTTTCATCACCACAACATTTCGCTACATGGCCGATGAGACTCGTAAGGAAACGAATGCCTCAGGTTTAGTCGTTGTGAAATTATCCAGTGAAAGTCTTCGGTTTTCAGACGTAAAGCACCAGATTAATCCCATCTTTTCTGAAAGATTAGATGTGGAAATGTGAAATAAGTGAGAAATATCGATTACCATAGCACCCTTACAACCCTATTTCACCTTTCATGGCGTCCCTGCAACTTCAAGGCTCGAACGCTCCGATCAGTATATCACCAAAAGTCACTGTGTTTCTCTAAACCACAGAACCATCTTGCAACCAACATCAGTACAATCAATTACCTTGGCTGAGCACACCGACCCATGTCGTAACCTAGGCAAACGAAGTATCCTTGAATGGGAAACTGGCCCAACTTATGGAAAATAGTTTGTAGACAGTGGGCACAAACCCGTCCTCTTGTGGTGGAACTCTCTCATAAACTGCTTAGACAGCGACACCTCTTATCCCCTGAGGCTTACACCATGTGTGCTCAAACATGGTAATGTAGTGTGATAGTGTTCTGAGACCATTGTGTATATCAAATGAATACAGCGAATTATCTAATGATGAAGTGAACATTTGTAAACGTCATAATGTATGCTGCTACACCAAAGCTGCTGCTCCAAATTGTCCAGAAAGATTCATGAGTGAATTTAGCAGTTTGAGGAAAGACAGTGAACTACGCATATCTGAAGCAGATAAGGTCAGTGCAATTGTGGTGATGAACAAAGATGATTATATCATAAGTGAATTATCTTTTTAGATATGATAAAACACACTCTAAACTTAATAGAAATCCACTAGACTCGATATTGCTCAATCTAACAAACGCCTTAAGTTGTTGTTGAAAGGTAATACTCTTTTATTAACATGATAATCATCATCGTCACCTTAATTGCCATATATCTTTTTTATGTTAGCTGAGACGGCACGGACAACTGAGGCCCTAATCATGAGCCATCTCATTAACACAAATATGTATATACCTGAGCCAGGTATCCATCTTATCGACCAACCCCTTGCGTGGATGAACAACTGGGTTGACTGTGGACCGACTGCCATTACCAGGATTCGAACCTATGCGCTCGACCCTGGGCGGCCTGTGAATGCGTCACAGTCAGGAACGCTAACCACTATACCAAGGAGGTCCATATATGTACGGACTTATCAGAACGCATGAGCCTAACTGTCCAACAAGACCCATAATGAGATCAGTGGGCTCAGTCACGTATATACAAACTATCGCCATACTTCACGACCACTGGCTGATAACGTATTACTTCTCAATGTAGTGAAGGAAAGAGACTTGGTCAGGAAAGTTGATCATCTCCGAAGTCATTATGATTTCAGACTTGTTGGTTTTGGTGTGTCATCCCTGGTCACTCAAGTTCCACCTGATCTACTTAGAATATCTTGTGGATTCTTTGGTGTGTGTGTTTCCTGATCTGATTTAAGAATGTGTATCACAGACAGCCTATATGAATTTAATGGAGAATATTATGCTCAGGAGTTTGGTATGGCGATGGGTTACCCTCTTTCACCTGTGTAATCTTGATACGGAATTTTTTTTAAACATTTTCTTTTCTTTCATAGATGTCCGCCGTATAAAGACGAATGAATGTCAAAACACTCCATATGAAGACTGTGTGTGCGTCAGAAGTGGAGGGAACAAAGAGAATGGGGAGAGCAAACTGGAGATGGAAGGATGGAGTGGAAAATATTTTGAGTGACTGGGACTTAAACCAGCAGGAGGGTGAAAGGCATACGCTGGATAGAAAGAACTGGGACGATGTGATATACGGGTGGCAACGTGCTGTCAAAGGCTGAAATGTGAAAAAAAAAAAAGTCTTCAGCAATACCAATGCTATTGAATATATTCTGGTAAAAGAATCATCAGAAAATTCTGTGGGCTGCATTTACAAAGGACCTTGCATAAGTTGTAATGTGTTTTATATAGAAGAGAATATTAAGGATATTGCTGCTGGACTTTATTAATATAAAGATTGTGCAAGAACAGAACAGGTTTCTGGTGCCTTGTTTATTCACATTATACGTAAGAACCACATAATAACCACTGGAGTCTTGTAATGCTTTAATAAATAGGAATATCATTGAATCTTCTCTAATTACATACACAAAGACCTTCAAGAAAATACAAAGGAATTCAACCATTAGCTGACCACTGGGTCCTTTCGAGGCTGTTTGTGGTAGTGGAAGACATCAGAAAACGCACAGGGAAGTGTGGTAAAAGTTAGATGGCAGATAATTCAAAGAGAATAATCTGCAACCTGTCAATGAGATTATGGGGGTGTAAATAATTAAACTGTTGACCAACAGCGAATTATCTATCGAGTCTAATTTGAAACTCATCCATAGTACTGCTTTCAGCCACTCTTACTGGTACATCACTCCATATGTTCACAATCCTGTTGAAGAAAAAGTACTTCGCCTCAATCGAGGTAAATCATTTTTGCCCACGAGTGTTTATCCATCACTACAAGTGAAATCAGACGAATCAAGTCTTAAGTAGGTTGATAGATTAAGGTTATTAAAGCCTTTGATAATTTTGAATATTTGCATTTGAGCATCTCTTAATCTTTTTTGCCGAGCTCTGTAGACAGATATAAGTCGCTAAGTTGGTACTCATAGGATCTGTTTCTTAGCTAGGGGATCAAGTAGATTCCCCGACGCCTTACCCTCTCCATTCTGTCTACGTGTATTTTTTTTCAAGTAGAGTGACGACCAAAATTAAACAAACTATTCAAGATGAGGACGTACCTATGACTCCAAGAATTATGTTCGCCCTTTTCACTGTTTCTTTGCATTGCTTACTTGGTTTTAGGTCATCAGAGATTATCACGCCCAAGTCTTTTTTCCTCATTTAACTTTTGCAGTTCAGTAGAATTCATACAGTAGCTCACCTTCTCCATTACGCTACCGATATATAAACCTTTGTATTTATCGTTATTAACATTCATTCGTCACCCATGAACCCAGTCGATCAGTTTTACGATTTCAGTGAGGCGCCGCAGATGTTCAGATTCATTGGTACATTTATTTCCCAGCTTGATATCATCTGCGAATTTTGATTGTAGTGAAGGTCTGTATGAACTGGATACATCTGTCGTCAGGAAAATTTGTAAACAGCGTTATCCGTCCTGACCACTTGATGAAATGTAATCTGCCAGACCCAACCACCAGAATCCATGCCACTCCCGTGTGACGATACAACACACACATACGTACACACACATATATATATATATATATATATATATATATATATATATATATATATATATATATATATATATATATATATATATATATATATATATATATAATTCTTTCTTTTCTTTTAAACTATTCGCCATTTCCCGCGTTAGCAAGGTAGCGTTAAGAACAGAGGACTGGGCCTTTTTTGGAATATCCTCACCTGGCCCCCTCTGTTCCTTCTTTTGGAAAAAAAAAAAAAAAAACGAGAGGGGAGGATTTCCAGCCCCCCGCTCCCTCCCCTTTTAGTCGCCTTCTACGACACGCAGGGAATACGTGGGAAGTATTCTTAATCCCCTATCCCCAGGGATAATATATATATATATATATATATATATATATATATATATATATATATATATATATATATATATATATATATATATATATATATGTATATGTATATATATATATATGTATATATACATATATATATATATATATATATATATATATATATATATATATATATATATATATATATATATATATATATATATATATATATTTCTTTCTTTCTTTCAAACTATTCGCCATTTCCCGCATTAGCGAGGTAGCGTTAAGAACAGAGGACTGGGCCATTGAGGGAATACCCTCACCTGGCCCAATTCTCTGTTCCTTCTTTTGGAAAAATGAAAAAAAAAAAAAACCGAGCGGGGAGGATTTCCAGCCCCCCGCTCCCTCCCCTTTTAGTCGCCTTCTACGACACGCAGGGAATACGTGGGAAGTATTCTTAATCCCCTATCCCCAGGGATAGGATATTTATATATATATAGGATATATATATATATATATATATATATATATATATATATATATATATATATATATATATATATATATATATATATATATATATATATATACATATATATATATATATATATATATATATATTACAAGAGGTCACAGTAGTAGGCGTGATCTAGTATGTTCTTGCTTACCAAGGCATCTCAGCTACGTCTTTTCCTGGTGTATCAACTGATTGATGTCCGTCTTTTATCTCATCCTTGTGTCTCCCCTGATGATGTGATAATTACAGGTAAGTGCACTCGGGAACTTATGTTTCATTTGCTCATATACACACATATACACATACACGTACATGTTCATTCATATACATATAAATATCAACAAATACACACATATATATACATGTACATACACATGCACAGCTATATACATATATACACTAGTACATATTCATACTCATTTGACTTCATCCAGCCTCGGCGCCATCCCGCCCCACTGGAAACGGCATCGCCACCTCCAGCGTCAGCGAAGTAGTTCCAGGAAAACAAACAAAAAAGGCCACATTCGTTCACACTCAATCTCTAGCTGTTATGTGTAATGCACCGAAACCACAACTCCCAATCCACATCTAGACCACACAGGCCTTTCCAGGGGTTACCCCAGATGTTTCATGCGCCCTGGATCAGTCCATTGACAGTATGTCGACCCCGATACATCACATCGTTCCAATTCACTCTGTTCCTTGCATGCCTTCCACCCTCCTGTAGGTTCAGGCCCCGATCACTCAAAATCTTTTTCACTCCATCCTTCCACCTCCAATTTGGTCTCCCGCTTCTCCTTCCTCCCTTCACCTCTGACACATATATCTTCTTTGTCAATCTTTCCTCACTCATTCTCTCCAAGTGTCCAAACCATTTCAACGCACCCTCTTCTGCTCTCTCAACCACACTCTTTTTATTACCACACACCTCTCTCACCCTTTCATTACTTGCTCGATTAAACCACCTCACACCACATATTGCCCTCAAACATCTCATTTCCAACACATCCAACCTCCTCTGCACAACTCTGTCTATAGCCCATCCAGTGGAATTTATTAAAGGTGCAGAGCATCAGATTGGAGAAGAGCAGTGTGGTTTCAGAAGTAGTAGAGGATGTGTGGATCAGGTGTTTGCTTTAAAGAAAGTATGTGAGAAACACTTAGAAAAACAGATGGATTTGTATGTAGCATCTATGGATCTGGAGAAGGCATATGATAGGGTTGATAAAGGTGCTTTTTGGAAGGTTTAAAGAGTATATGGTGTGGGAGGTAAGTTGCTAGAAGCAGTGAAAAGTTTTTATCGAAGATGTAAGGCATGTGCACGAGTAGAGAGAGAGGAAAGTGATTGGTTCCCAGTGAATGTCAATTTGCAGCAGGGGTGCCTGATGTCTCCTTGGTTGTCTAATTTGTTTATGGATAGAGTGGTTAGGGAGGTGAATGCAAGAGTTTTGGAGAGAGGGGCAAGTTTGCAGTCTGTTGTGTATGAGAGGGCTTGAGAAGTGAGTCAGTTGTTGCTCGCTGATGATACAGCGCTGTTAGCTGATTCGGGTGAGAAACTGCAAAAGTTGGTGACTGAGTTTGGTAAAATGTGTGAAAGAAGAAAGTTGAGAGTAAATGTGAACAAGAGTAAGGTTATTAGGTTCAGTAGGGTTTAGGGACAAGTCAAGTGGGAGGTAAGTTTGAATGGAGAAAAACTGGAGGAAGTGAAGTGTTTTAGATATCTGTGAGTGGATTTAGCCGCGGATGGAACCACGGAAGCGGAAGTGAGTCACAGGGTGGGGTAAGGGGCGAAGGATCTGGGAGCGATGAAGAATGTGTGGAAGGCAAGAACGTTATCTCTGGGAGCAAAAATTGGTATGTTTGAAGGAATAGTGGTTCCAACAATGTTATATGTTTGCGAGGCGTGGGCTATAGATAGGGTTGTGCGAAGGAGAGTAGATGTGCTGGAGATGTGTGGTAATAAAAGAGAGATGTGTGGTAATAAAAAGAGTGTGGTTAAGAAAGCAGAAGAGGGTGTGTTGAAAAGGTTTAGACGCATGGAGAGAATGAGTGAGGAAAGATTGACAAAGACGATATATGTGTCAGAGGTGGAGGGAACGAGGAGAAGTGGGAGACCAAATTGGAGGTGGAAGGATGGAGTGAAAAAGATTTTGAGCGATCGGGGCCTGAACATACAAGAGGGTGAAAGGCGTGCAAGGGATAGAGTGAATTGGAACGATGTGGTATACCGGGATCGACGTGCTGTCAATGGATTGAACCAGGGCAAGTGAAGCGTCTGGGGTAAACCATGGAAAGTTCTGTAGGGCCTGGATGTGGAAAGGGAGCTGTGGTTTCGGTGCATTACACATGACAACTAGGGACTGAGTATGAACGAATGTGGCGTTTGTTGTCTTTTTCTGGCGCTACCTCGCTGGAAGAGGGGCGGGGGAATGTTATTTCGTGTGTGACATGGTGGTAACGAGAATGGATGAAGGCAGCAAGTATGAATACGTACTTGTGTATGTATGTATATGTCTGTGTATGTATATGTATGTATACATTGAAATGTATATCAAAGATGCCAGTTTTCCGGCAATTGCCGGAATTCCGGCTTTTTGATCAATTGGAGTCAAATTTCCGGTTTCCCATTTTTCTCTCCGTCTGTCTCTTGTATTTCTAATGATGACAGCCGGAAAATGAATAAGTAGACTCTTGACGGATGTTTTCATATTATATTGATCGTGGATTTTGTATACATACTGTATGTAATTAAAAATACGAATATCGCAAAACAACTGGATCGCAAGATTTGTCGTCGATATCTGCAGTTTCTACCAACTCTGGCGTGGCAAGTTACAGTGTGTGCTGGTTGTGTAATACACTCTACCGTATGTTTAGACTTGAATGTGACAACTCGTGCATGGTCTGTATTGGAGCCGCATCACGGATAATTCTAATTGATTCGTAATGAAGGTTGAAAGAGACGCTAACGTGAAATTGATTGATGTTGGAATCAAGAATAAGTTTAACTGGCGCTGGCTTGAGGCCAAAGATAATACTGGATCTTTCTTGGATTACATTCGTAAACTTAATGTGGCAGGGAAAGCATTGTGCAAAGTGTGCAACCAAACCATTTCATATGGCAGTGCAGGAATGAAGGCACTTGTGAAACATGGCAACTGTGATGCACATAAGAGAGCAAAGAAGATACAGGACACCAACCAAACACTACCTGCAGTCTTTAAAGCTGCTAATGCAGTAGAGTCAGGGAAGGCTGGCAAAGGAGCTATACTACATGTTCTGGTAAGAGAGATGCCCCTTTACCAAATGTTTCTTACGCAGATAGGAAAGCAAAGGTAGAAGCAATGGTTGTGTCCTTCATTGTTGAAAATAACTTGCCATTTACAATGACGTCCAAGTTACTAGACATTGCAAAGCTGCTTGCAAGAGATAACAAAGTTTTGCAAGGTATGTCACTAGACAGGACTTCATGCACATATAAACTTAAAGATGGACTTGCAGCGGTGTATCATAAACATCTAGTTTCAGACCTGAAGAAGAGCAAATTTTCCATTAATATTGATGAATGTACAGCAAGAAATAACAAGCGGGTGTTAAGCGTACTTGTTTCATATTTTGCTGAGAACCTTGGAATGTGTATTGTTCAACACTACATGTCAGTAAAGATGACAACTGTGAATGATACAACTGTATATGAAGCGGTAACCAAGGCATTCAAGGAAGATGACAATCCTTTGGAGAATGTGGTATCGTCATTGAGTGACTCGGCAGCATACATGCGAGGCAAAAACTCTGGATTTGAGAAGAGAATGCGTGAAGTAGCACCAAATATCCTAGACATAGACGGGGACTTGTGCCATCACATCCACAACGCTGTCAAGAAGTTCTGCGAACATTTCGATATGCATGCTGAAAGGCTGTCAGATGACCTCTTTCATGACTTTCACTACAGTCCTGATTTACAAGAACATTTGAATGACATATGTGAATTGCTGGGTATATCTTGTAAAGCTCCAACGGAAAGGATTGCACATCGATGGCTATCATCTTACGATGTAACATGCAGAAATGTTGAAATGTTAGATGCCTTCACCGTCTTCTACTTTGCATGGATGGATGTTAGCAATATCTCTGCATGTGAATACATAGTTAATGACATCATCAGGAAAGCTGGTCCCGCAAAGTTTCTAGTGAACAAGAAGCAGCTTGACAGAATTTTCATCAAACTCAAATCCAAGCAACTAACATCTCAAGGACTTTCGAGGAAGAAACGGATTGTTCAACGGCTCTTTTACCAGCGTCAACTTACCCATGCATGTATGTACCTGTACTGCAGTGTCTTGCTTATGTTCAAGAGGTTTGTGCTCACATTTGAGCAAAAGGAACCTATGGTTCATAAAGCCCATGATGAACTCACAGAGCTTTTTAAAAGTTTCTTAGCATGCTTCCTGAAACATGAGACATTGTCTGATTTGACCGCCAGACAGCTAGCTGACTTAGTCATCAGTGATGGAAATCTCCTGAAGTGCTCAAGGATGTTTTTAGGTACAAGATGTGAACACACACTCGTTCAAATGAAGCCTGAAGACATCAAGTCATTCCTCAGCAAAATTAGGAATGCTTATAAGAATGATGGTAACTATCTGCAAGGAAAGCTACCTCTGAAAGACAAGCTGCTCAAGTTGTTGTCAGCTATTGACCCCAGAGCACAAGGACACTCAGTCACCTGTTCATACCTTCAATACCTGCCAAAGGAAATGAAAATAACATTATCTCCCTCAGAGAAAGATCAGTACAATCTGCAGGCATCAAATATTCAGCTGGACAAATCTCTGCCTTCAGTAGAAGGCAGAATTGATAAGTGGTGGGCAGTTACACTGAAGAAGTATCCAGCACTGAGACATGTCATTGCACCAGCACTGAGCATCTTCACCGGCCTAAGAATAGAACAGTCCTTCAGTATAATGAACAATGTAATTAATAAAACTACTAATAGACTGAACATTAACACATTCGGTGCTATTCAAACTGTAAAGTTTAATCTCCTTGCTACAAATGAGTCTTCAATCCAAAGATATTACAGAGAAGATAAGTTTACTTCACCAGTTGACCAGTCAGTGGCACATCATATGAGAACAGCGTATGAAAGACACAAGAGAAAGCAAACAGAACCTCCCAGCACTAGTTCATCCACCAGCCAACACCAGCCTCCATTGAAGAAGAAGAAAATCACCCACACAAGGAAGGCAACATCAAGTGTCCACAATGCAGCCAGCAAACTAAAGGCCAAAGTATTCCAGCAGCACAAACAATATGTACAACAGACCAAGAGAAAACACTCGGTGAGTTGAAGTTTTTGATAATAGGTCAAAAAATGAAATATTTTTTTCAAATGAAAGGTTTTAAAAACATTGTAAATGGTTCAAAATTAGGCTGAGAATACACCAGAGAGCATCTAAAACCCCAGAGTTTCCAGGGCCCGCCTTAGGGCCCTGGACCCCGGCCGCATGGGACTTCGCGCTTCGCGCTCGTGATGTGCGCTTTTTCAACCTACTAATATTTTTCCGGCCCTACAGACATTTGCCACTGGCATCCCTGGTATATGTATGTATATGTACGTGTAGGTGTTTATGTATGTACATGTGCATGTGGGTGGGTTACGCCATTCCTTGTCTGTTTCCTTGCGCTACTTCGCTGACGGGGAGACGGCGATTAAGTATAATAAAAAAGATATATATATATATATATATATATATATATATATATATATATATATATATATATATATATATATATATATATATATATATATATCCCTGGGGGTAGGGGAGACAGAATACTTCCCACGTATTCCCTGCGTGTCGTAGAAGGCGACTAAAAGGGGAGTTTGCGGGGAGGCTGGAAATCCTCCCCTCTCATTATTTTTTTTTTTTTTTTAATTTTCCAAAAGAAGGAACAGAGAAGGGGGCCAGGTGAGGATTTCCCTCAAACGCCCAGTTCTCTGTTCTTAACGCTACCTCGCTAATGCGGGAAATGGCGAACAGTTTAAAAAAAAAAAAAATATATATATATATATATATAGAGAGAGAGAGAGAGAGAGAGAGAGAGAGAGAGAGAGAGAGAGAGAGAGAGAGAGAGAGAGAGAGAGAGGAAAGAAATGTGCTTATGATCTTGAATGATTTTTTAAAGTATTATTTCACAACTTCTCTGCACTCTTAGTATGAGCCCCCTGATGTGAATCACTTAGTGCAAAACCACCTGGTATGATCCAACCACTGGCTTGAACCAACGTATGAACCACTTAGTTTGAGCCACCTGGTGTGAGCCAACTAATATGAACCAACCACTGGTATGAACCACCTGGTGTGACCTATTTAATGTATGAACCACCTATATGAACCAACCACTGTTATGGACCATCTGATATTAGCCACTTAGTTTGAGCCACCTGGCATGAACCACCTGGTATGAGCCACCTAGCATGAGCAAACCATTAGTATGGACCTTCTTATAAGGGCCACCTGGTATGAACTACATAACAGAAGCCACCCGGGGAAAAGGTCACGACGTACAGAACACCGCCACTATAACATCATAACACACAACTTCAACTCCGCTCTTCCTCGAGACCATGATTCGTTCACTAACTCCTTCAATAAGTTAAAATATTGTAGGAGGAAAAAAGATCCTAGATCTCTTATATATGAATAATTGTTTTTTTTACAATCAATTTCGTCTCACGTTTGGCAAAACGTCGTCCAAGTTTCCATAAAACGTCACCTCCAGAATTATGAGACATGTCCATGATGGGACATATGAGGGACATAACCAGACGTCTGTATACCATGTTGGCCTGCATTACCAACTGATCTCTGCTACGAAGTCGTCTGTGGGAAGACCTGGTCGCCTGTGGGAAGACCTGGTTGCCTGTGGGAAGACTGATCGCTTGTGGGAAAATCTGGTCGCCTGTGGGAAGACCTGGTCGTCTGTGGGAAGACCTGGTCGCCTGTGGGAAGACCTGGTTGCCTGTAGGAAGACTGGTCGCTTGTGAGAAGACCTGGTCGTCTGTGGGAAGACCTGGTCGTCTGTGGGAAGATTTAATCGTCTGTGGGAAGACCTGGTCGTTTGTAGGAAGACGTGGTCATTTGTAAGAAGACGTGGTGGTGTGTGGGAAGATATGGGCCAGCATCAGCCACAACCACACCCACGACTGACATGAATCCCCATAATGACTACCTGGACACAACTACCTTACTCTACCTTCCAATCTACGATGACAGACATGTTCCTCTGTCTCACGTGGCCACACATATGTGTGGATATGGCCACATACATGCGTGGATATGGCCATATGGCCACACACACCCGTGGATATGGCCACATGGCCACACACATGTAAGGATATGCCCACTTTTCCACACCCATGTATGGATATGGCCACATGGCCACACACATGTAAGTATATGGCCACATGGCCGCACACATGTAAGTATATGGCCACATGGCCACACACATGTAAGGATATGGCCACATGGCCACACACATGTAAGGATATGTCCAAATTTCCACACACATGTATGGATATGGCCACATGGCCACACACATGTAAGTATATGGCCACATGGCCGCACACATATAAGTATATGGCCACATGGCCGCACACATGTAAGGATATGGCCACATGGCCGCACACATGTAAGTATATGGTCACATGGCTGCACACATGTAAGTATATGGCCACATGGCCGCACACATGTAAGTATATGGCCACATGGCCATAGGACACTTGAAGGGGACACATGATCGTACACTCCTACAGTGTGTACACATTTGTGCCGCTTACCCTTTACATGTAAAGCGGGAAGTGTGTGTATGTGTGTGTGTGTGTGTGTGTGTGTGTGTGTGTGTGTGTGTGTGTACACAAAGCATGTAGCGCCAGTGTGGGAACTGGGCAACTGAAACCATAGGAAAGTACGGCAACGCGTGACAGGTGAATGTGTGTGACTGTGGTTGCTATTGACGTGTTACGAGGGGAGAGGTTAACACTGGTGTTGCCACCGTACATGAATGTATGTATATATGTACCGTGACTTTACTCCTGTGTATGTATGAACACACACACACACACACACACACACACACATCCTAGCTTCTGCGTGTGTGTGTGTGTGTGTGTGAGAGAGAGAGAGAGAGAGAGAGAGAGAGAGAGAGAGAGAGAGAGAGAGAGAGAGAGAGAGAGAGAGAGAGAGAGAGAGAGAGAGAATTTAAATCTTAATTGCAATAGAAGGAGAGTTGGCTTTGTAAGATTGGATGAGACATTGTCGTGTGCAGTTCCTGTACTGCATCATATATTTTCATGTTCTGTACAGCAAATGGAAAAGTACGTTTTGATTCTCATCAGGTATCTAGTTTATCTAGTCACTAGATACCTGATATATTTGGAAACCATGATTATTTGCTATCTTTGGAAACTCTGAATATTTGATATATTTGGAAACCCTGAATATTTGCCATCTTTGGAAACCTGAATATTTGATATGTTTGGAAACCTGAATATTTGCTATATTTGGAAACCCTGAATATTTGATATATTTGGAAACTATGATATTTGATATATTTAGAAACCCTGAATATTTGATATATTTGGAAACTATGATATTTGATATATCTAGAAACCCTGAATATTTGATATATTTGGAAACCCTAAATACAGTTCAGAAGGATCGTATCATCAGGTCTTGTCTTGTGTGGCATTGTGTCATCTCCAGTCAGTGTTGTGGGTCATCACATGAGTGTAACAAGCTGTATTTTATCCCACCCCCCCACCCACCCACCTCCCCAAATCTATCACCCCTTAAATCTATCCCCCTTAAACCTATCCCCCCTAAAACGATAAAAATAATGAAAGTCATTTGTGTTTGAGAATCAAAAGGAAGAAATTACATAAGGGTTGATTGTTTGGTACTAACCAGTGTCATATCAATACCATTTTTCTTAAGATGTTTGAATATGGAATATAGATAAAGACTAACTCAGGTACCAGAGGCATTACTTTAACTACATTACCATCCCCATCCCCAGAACCACCCCTGAAAGCTCATGCGAACTTGCGACTTTCATGAAAATTCACATGAGCTGTCGCTCCGTGTATCTTCCTTCTCAGGTCCCGAAACACATTACCACGATCTTGACCACAACTACTGTCGTCTCTGTGAGAGACGTACATTTTGTACAGAGACTTGTTGTTGTGCTACGTTATACCAAGGTATACACACTTACGTCATCTGCAGCGGTCCGACTGTATCATAGCACTCCTCAGCCTCATTGTAAATGGTGTTTCTAATAATAATGATAATAATGATATATATATATATATATATATATATATATATATATATATATATATATATATATATATATATATATATTTTTTTTTTTTTTTTTTTTTGGCTTTCTCGCTGTCTCCCGCGTTTGCGAGGTAGCGCAAGGAAATGGACGAAAGAAATGGCCCAACCCACCCCCATACACATGTATATACATACGTCCACACACGCAAATATACAAACCTACACAGCTTTCCATGGTTTACCCCAGACGCTTCACATGCCCTGATTCAATCCACTGACAGCACGTCAACCCCGGTATACCACATCGATCCAATTCACTCTATTCCTTGCCCTCCTTTCTCCCTCCTGCATGTTCAGGCCTCGATCACACAAAATCTTTTTCACTCCATCTTTCCACCTCCAATTTGGTCTCCCGCTTCTCCTCGTTCCCTCCACCTCCGACACATATATCCTCTTGGTCAATCTTTCCTCACTCATTCTCTCCATGTGCCCAAACCATTTCAAAACACCCTCTTCTGCTCTCTCAACCACGATCTTTTTATTTCCACACATCTCTCTTACCCTTACGTTACTTACTCGATAAAACCACCTCACACCACACATTGTCCTCAAACATCTCATTTCCAGCACATCCATCCTCCTGCGCACAACTCTATCCATAGCCCACGCCTCGCAACCATACAACATTGTTGGAACCACTATTCCTTCAAACATACGCATTTTTGCTTTCCGAGATAATGTTCTCGACTTCCACACATTCTTCAAGGCTCCCAGGATTTTCGCCCCCTCCCCCACCCTATGATCCACTTCCGCTTCCATGGTTCCATCCGCTGCCAGATCCACTCCCAGATATCTAAAACACTTTACTTCCTCCAGTTTTTCTCCATTCAAACTTACCTCCCAACTGACTTGACCCTCAACCCTACCGTACCTAATTACCTTGCTCTTATTCACATTTACTCTTAACTTTCTTCTTTCACCCACTTTACCAAACTCAGTCACCAGCTTCTGCAGTTTCTCACATGAATCAGCCACCAGCGCTGTATCATCAGCGAACAACTGACTCACTTCCCAAGCTCTCTCATCCACAACAGACTTCATACTTGCCCCTCTTTCCAAAACTCTTGCATTCACCTCCCTAAAAACCCCATCCATAAACAAATTAAACATATATATATATATATATATATATATATATATATATATATATATATATATATATATATATATATATATATATATATATATATATATATATATAATTTTTTTTTTTTTTTTTTTTTTTTTTTTTTTTGCTTTGAGGCTGTCTCCCGCGTTTGCGAGCTATCGCAAGGAAACAGACGAAAGAAATGGCCCAACCCACCCCCATACACATGCCTTGATTCAATCCACTGACAGCACGTCAACCCCGGTATACCACATCGCTCCAATTCACTCTATTCTTTGCCCTCCTTTCACCCTCCTGCATGTTCAGGCCCCGATCACACAAAATCTTTTTCACTCCATCTTTCCACCTCCAATTTGGTCTCCCTCTTCTCCTCGTTCCCTCCACCTCCGACACATATATCCTCTTGGTCAATCTTTCCTCACTCATTCTCTCCATGTGACCAAACCATTTCAAAACACCCTCTTCTGCTCTCTCAACCACGCTCTTTTTATTTCCACACATCTCTCTTACCCTTACGTTACTTACTCGATCAAACCACCTCACACCACACATTGTCCTCAAACATCTCATTTCAAGCACATCCATCCTCCTGCGCACAACTCTATCCATAGTCCACGCCTCGCAACCATACAACATTGTTGGAACCACTATTCCTTCAAACATACCCATTTTTGCTTTCCGAGATAATGTTCTCGACTTCCACACATTCTTCAAGGCTCCCAGAATTTTCGCCCCCTCCCCCACCCTATGATCCACTTCCGCTTCCATGGTTCCATCCGCTGCCAGATCCACTCCCAGATATCTAAAACACTTCACTTCCTCCAGTTTTTCTCCATTCAAACTCACCTCCCAATTGAATTGACCCTCAACCCTACTGTACCTAATAACCTTGCTCTTATTCACATTTACTCTTAACTTTCTTCTTTCACACACTTTACCAAACTCAGTCACCAGCTTCTGCACTTTCTCACATGAATCAGCCACCAGCGCTGTATCATCAGCGAACAACAACTGACTCACTTCCCAAGCTCTCTCATCCCCAACAGACTTCATACTTGCCCCTATTTCCAAAACTCTTGCATTCACCTCCCTAACAACCCCATCCATAAACAAATTAAACAACCATGGAGACATCACAAACCCCTGCCGCAAACCTACATTCACTGAGAACCAATCACTTTCCTCTCTTCCTACACGTACACATGCCTTACATCCTCGATAAAAACTTTTCACTGCTTCTAACAACTTGCCTCCCACACCATATATTCTTAATACCTTCCACAGAGCATCTCTATCAACTCTATCATATGCCTTCTCCAGATCCATAAATGCTACATACAAATCCATTTGCTTTTCTAAGTATTTCTCACATACATTCTTCAAAGCAAACACCTGATCCACACATCCTCTACCACTTCTGAAACCACACTGCTCTTCCCCAATCTGATGCTCTGTACATGCCTTCACCCTCTCAATCAATACCCTCCCATATAATTTGCCAGGAATACTCAACAAACTTATACCTCTGTGATTTGAGCACTCACTCTTATCCCCTTTGCCTTTGTACAATGGCACTATGCACGCATTCCGCCAGTCCTCAGGCACCTCACCATGAGTCATACATACATTAAATAACCTTACCAACCAGTCAACAATAAAGTCACCCCCTTTTTTAATAAATTCCACTGCAATACCATCCAAACCTGCTGCCTTGCCGGCTTTCATCTTCCGCAAAGCTTTTACTACCTCTTCTCTGTTTACCAACTCATTTTCCCTAACCCTCGCACTTTGCACACCACCTCGACCAAAACACTTTATATCTGCCACTCTATCATCAAACACATTCAACAAACCTTCAAAATACTCACTCCATCTCCTTCTCACATCACCACTACTTGTTATCACCTCCCCATTTGCGCCCTTCACTGAAGTTCCCATTTGCTCCCTTGTCTTACGCACTTTATTTACCTCCTTCCAGAACATCTTTTTATTCTCCCTAAAATTTAATGATACTCTCTCACCCCAACTCTCATTTGCCCTTTTTTCACCTCTTGCACCTTTCTCTTGACCTCCTGTCTCTTTCTTTTATACGTCTCCCACTCAATTTCATTTTTTCCCTGCAAAAATCGTCCAAATGCCTCTCTCTTCTCTTTCACTAATACTCTTACTTCTTCATCCCACCACTCACTACCCTCTCTAATCAACCCACCTCCCACTCTTCTCATGCCACAAGCATCTTTTGCGCAATCCATCACTGATTCCCTAAATACATCCCATTCCTCCCCCACTCCCCTTACTTCCATTGCTCTCACCTTTTTCCATTCTGTACTCAGTCTCTCCTGGTACTTCCTCACACAAGTCTCCTTCCCAAGCTCACTTAGTCTCACCACCCTCTTCACCCCAACATTCACTCTTCTTTTCTGAAAACCCATACAAATCTTCACCTTAGCCTCCACAAGATAATGATCAGACATCCCTCCAGTTGCACCTCTCAGCACATTAACATCCAAAAGTCTCTCTTTCGCGCGCCTGTCAATTAACACGTAATCCAATAACGCTCTCTGGCCATCTCTCCTGCTTACATAAGTATACTTATGTATATCTCGCTTTTTAAACCAGGTATTCCCAATCATCAGTCCTTTTTCAGCACATAAATCTACAAGCTCTTCACCATTTCCATTTACAACACTGAACACCCCATGTATACCAATTATTCCCTCAACTGCCACATTACTGACCTTTGCATTCAAATCACCCAACACAATAACCCGGTCTCGTGCATCAAAACCACTAACACACTCATTCAGCTGCTCCCAAAACACTTGCCTCTCATGATCTTTCTTCTCATGCCCAGGTGCATATACACCAATAATCACCCATCTCTCTCCATCAACTTTCAGTTTTACCCATATTAATCGAGAATTTACTTTCTTACATTATTATATATATATATATATATATATATATATATATATATATATATATATATATATATATATATATATATATATATATATATTTATTTATTTATTCATTTATATTTATTTATTTTCCTTTGTCGCTGTCTCCCGCGTTAGCGAGGTACCGCAAGGAACCAGACGAAAGAATGGCCCAACCCGCCCACATACACATGTATATACATACACGTCCACACACGCAAATATACATACCTATACATCTCAATGTACACATATATATACACACACAGACATATACATATATACACATGTACATAATTCATGCTGTCTGCCTTTATTTGTTCCCATCGCCACCTCGCCACACATGGAATAACAACCCGCTCCCCCCTCATGTGTGCGAGGTAGCGCTAGGAAAAAACACAAAAAAACCCATTCGTTCACACTCAGTCTCTAGCTGTCATGTAATAATGTACCGAAACCACAGCTCCCTTTCCACATCCAGGCCCCACAGAACTTTCCATTGTTTACCCCAGACGCTTCACATGCTCTGGTTCAATCCATTGACAGCACGTAGACCCCGTTATACCACATCGTTCCAATTCACTCTATTTCTTGCAAGCCTTTCACCCTCCTGCATGTTCAGGCCCCGATCACTCAAAATCTTTTTCACTCCATCTTTCCACCTCCAATTTGGTCTCCCACTTCTCCTCGTTCCCGCCACCACTGACACATATGACCTCTTTGTCAATCTCTCCTCACTAATTCTCTCCATGTGACCAAACCATTTCAGAACACCCTCTTCTGCTCTCTCAACCACACTCTTTTTATTTCCACACATCTCTCTTACCCTTACATTACTTACTCGATCAAACCACCCCACACCACATATTGTCCTCAAACATCTCATTTCCAGGATGTGTGGATCAGGTGTTTGCTTTGAAGAATGTATGTGAGAAATACTTAGAAAAGCAAATGGATTTGTATGTAGCATTTATGGATCTGGAGAAGGCATATGATAGAGTTGATAGAGATCCTCTGTGGAAGGTATTAAGAATATATGGTGTGGGAGGCAAGTTGTTAGAAGCAGTGAAAAGTTTTTATCGAGGATGTAAGGCATGTGTACGTGTAGGAAGAGAGGAAAGTGATTGGTTCTCAGTGAATGTAGGTTTGCGGCAGGGGTGTGTGATGTCTCCATGGTTGTTTAATTTGTTTATGGATGGGGTTGTTAGGGAGGTAAATGCAAGAGTTTTGGAAAGAGGGGCAAGTATGAAGTCTGTTGGGGATGAGAGAGCTTGGGAAGTGAGTCAGTTGTTGTTCGCTGATGATACAACGCTGGTGGCTGATTCATGTGAGAAAGTGCAGAAGCTGGTGACTGAGTTTGGTAAAGTGTGTGGAAGAAGAAAGTTAAGAGTAAATGTGAATAAGAGCAAGGTTATTAGGTACAGTAGGGTTGAGGGTCAAGTCAATTGGGAGTTGAGTTTGAATGGAGAAAAACTGGAGGAAGTGAAGTGTTTTAGATATCTGGGAGTGGATCTGGCAGCGGATGGAACCATGGAAGCGGAAGTGGATCATAGGGTGGGGGAGGGGGCGAAAATTCTGGGGGCCTTGAAGAATGTGTGGAAGTCGAGAACATTATCTCGGAAAGCAAAAATGGGTATGTTTGAAGGAATAGTGGTTCCAACAATGTTGTATGGTTGCGAGGCGTGGGCTATGGATAGAGTTGTGCGCAGGAGGATGGATGTGCTGGAAATGAGATGTTTGAGGACAATGTGTGGTGTGAGGTGGTTTGATCGAGTGAGTAACGTAAGGGTAAGAGAGATGTGTGGAAATAAAAAGAGCGTGGTTGAGAGAGCAGAAGAGGGTGTTTTGAAGTGGTTTGGGCACATGGAGAGAAAGAGTGAGGAAAGATTGACCAAGAGGATATATGTGTCGGAGGTGGAGGGAACGAGGAGAAGAGGGAGACCAAATTGGAGGTGGAAAGATGGAGTGAAAAAGATTTTGTGTGATCGGGGCCTGAACATGCAGGAGGGTGAAAGGAGGGCAAGGAATAGAGTGAATTGGAGCGATGTGGTATACCGGGGTTGACGTGCTGTCAGTGGATTGAATCAAGGCATGTGAAGCGTCTGGGGTAAACCATGGAAAGCTGTGTAGGTATGTATATTTGCGTGTGTGGACGTATGTATATACATGTGTATGGGGGGGGGGGGTTGGGCCATTTGTTTCGTCTGTTTCCTTGCGCTACCTCGCAAATGCGGGAGACAGCGACAAAGTATAATAAATAATAATAAATATATATATATATATATATATATATATATATATATATATATATATATATATATATATATATATATATATATATATATATATATATATATATATATATATATATATATATATATATATATATATATATATATATATATATATATATATATATATATATATATATATATATATATATATATATATATATATATATATATGTATATATATATATACATGTATATATATATATATATATATATATATATATATATATATATATATATATATATATATATATATATATATATATATATATACATATTTATTTAATTCTTATATCTACTTATTTTGCTTTGTCGCTTTCTCCCGCGTTAGCGAGGTAGCGCAAGGAAACAGACGAAAGAATGGCCCAACCCACCCACATACACATGTATATACATACACGTCCACACACGCAAATATACATACCTATACATCTCAATGTACACATATATATACACACACAGACCTATACATATATACACATGTATATAATTCATATTGTCTGCCTTTATTCATTCCTATCGCCACCTCGCCACACATGGAATAAGAACCCCCTCCCCCCTCTTCTGTGCGAGGTAGCGTAGGAAAAGACAGCAGAGGCCCCATTCGTTCACACTCAGTCTCTAGCTGTCATGCAATAATGCACCGAAACCACAGCTCCCTTTCCACATCCAGGCCCCACAGAACTTTCCACAGTTTACCCCAGACGCTTCACATGCCCTGGTTCAATCCATTGACAGCACGTCGACCCCGGTATACCACATCGTTCCAATTCACTCTATTCCTTGCACGTCTTTCACCCTCCTGCATGTTCGGGCCCCGATCACACAAAATCTTTTTCACTCCATCTTTCCACCTCCAACTTGGTCTCCCACTTCACCTCGTTCCCTCCACCTCTGACACATATATCCTCTTGGTCAATCTTTCCTAACTCATTCTCTCCATGTGACAAAACCATTTCAAAACACCCTCTTCTGCTCTCTCAACCATCCATCTCTCTTACCCTTACATTACTTACTCGATAAAACCACCTCACACCACATATTGTCCTCAAACATCTCATTTTCAGCACATCCACCCTCCTACGCACAACTCTATCCATATTCCACGCCTCGCAGCTATACATCATTGTTGGAACCACTATTCCTTCAAACATACCCATTTTTGCCTTCCGAGATAATGTTCTCGACTTCCAAACATTCTTCAAGGCTCCCGGAATTTTCGCCCCCTCCCCCACCCTATGATTCACTTCCGCTTCCATGGTTCCATCCGCTGCCAGATCCACTCCCAGATATCTAAAACACTTTACTTCCTCCAGTTTTTCTCCATTCAAACTAACCTCCCAATTGACTTGACCCTCAACCCTACTGTACCGTACCTAATAACCTTTCTCTTACTCACATTTACTCTTAACTTTCTTCTTTCACACACTTTACCAAACTAAGTCACCAGCTTCTGCAGTTTCTCACATGAATCAGCCACCAGCGCTCTATCATAAGCGAACAACAATTTACTCACTTCCCAAGCTCTCTCATCCCCAACAGACTGTACATTGCCCCTCTTTCCAAAACTCTTGCAATCACCTCCCTAACAACCCCATCCATAAACAAATTAAACAACTATGGAGACATCACACACCCCTGTCGCAAACCTACATTCACTGAGAACCAATCACTCTCCTCTCTTCCTACACGTACACATGCTTTACATTCCTCGATAAAAACTTTTCACTGCTTCTAACAACTTGCCTCCCACACCATATATTCTTAATACCTTCCACAGAGCATCTCTATCTACTCTATCATATGCCTTCTCCAGATCCATAAATGCTACATACAAATCCATTTGCTTTTCTAAGTATTTCTCACATACATTCTTCAAAGCAAACACCTGATCCACACATCCTCTACCACTTCTGAAACCACACTGCTCTTCCCCAATCTGATGCTCTGTACATGCCTTCACCCTCTCAATCAATACCCTCCCATATGATTTCCCAGGAATACTCAACAAACTTATACCTCTGTAATTTGAGCACTCACTCTTATCCCCTTTGCCTTTGTACAATGGCACTATGCACGCATTCCGCCAATCCTCAGGCACCTCACCATGAACCATACATACATTGAATAACCTTACCAACCAGTCAACAATACAGTCACCCCCTTTTTTAATAAATTCCACTGCAATGCCATCCAAACCTCCTGCCTTGCCGGCTTCCATCTTCCGCAAAGCTTTTAATACCTCTTGTCTAATTACCAAATCATTTTCCCTAACCATCTCACTTTGCACACAACCTCGATCAAAACACCCTATATCTGCCACTCTATCATCAAGCAAATACAACAAACCTTTAAAATACTCACTCCATCTCCTTCTCACATCACCACTACTTGTTATTACCTCCACATTAGCCCCCTTCACTGAAGTTCCTATTTGCTCCCTTGTCTTACGCACTTTATTTACCTCCTTCCAAAACATCTTTTTATTCTCCCTAAAATTTAGTGATACTCTTTCACCCCAACTCTCATTTGCCCTCTTTTTCACCTCTTGCACCTTTCTCTTGACCTCCTGCCTCTTTCTTTTATACATCTCCCACTCATTTGCATTTTTTCCCTGCAAAAATCGTCCAAATGGCTCTCACTTCTCTTTCACTAATAATCTTACTTCTTTATCCCACCACTCACTATCCTTTCTAATCAACCCACCTCCCACGCTTCTAATGCCACAAGCAACTTTTGCGCAAACCATCACTGCTTCCCTGAATACATCCCTTTCCTCCCCCACTCCCCTTACCTCCTTTGTTCTCACCTTTTTCCATTCTGTACTCAGTCTCTCCTGGTACTTCCTCACACAAGTCTCCTTCCCAAGCTCACTTACTCTTCACCTTAACATTTTCTCTTCTTTTCTGAAAACCCATACAAATCTTCACCTTCGCCTCCACAAGGTAATGATCAGACATCCCTCCAGTTGCACCTCTCAGCACATTAACATCCAAAAGTCTGTCTTTCGCGCGCCTATCAATTAACACGCAATGCAATAACGCTCTCCGGCCATCTCTCCTACTTACATACGTATACTTATGTATATCTCGCTTTTTAAACCAGGTATTCCCAATCACCAGTCCTTTTTCAGCACATAAATCTACAAGCTCTTCACCATTTCCATTTACAACACTGAACACCCCATGTATACCAATTATTCCCTCAACTGCCACATTACTCACCCTTGCATTTAAATCACCCAGCACTATAACCCGGTATTGTGCATCAAAACCACTAACACACTCATTCAGCTGCTCCCAAAACACTTGCCTCTCATGATCTTTCTTCCCATGCCCAGGTGCATATGCACCAATAATCACCCATCTCTCTCCATCTGTTTTTAGTTTTACCCATATCAATCTAGAGTTTACTTTCTTACACTCTATCACTCCTGTTTCAGGAGTAGTGCTACTCCTTCCTTGCTCTTGTCCTCTCACTAACCCCTGACTTTACTCCCAAGACATTCTCGAACCACTCTTCCACTTTACCCTGGAGCTTCGTTTCACTCAGAGCCAAAACATCCACGATCCTTTCCTCAAACATACTACCTATCTCTCCTTTTTTCCCATCTTGTTTACATCCACACGCATTTAGACACCCCAATTTGAGCCTTCGAGGAGGATGAGCACTCCCCGCGTGACTCCTTCTGTTTCCCCTTTTAGAAAGTCAAAATACAAGGAGGGGACTGTTTCTGGCCCCCCGCTCCATGTCCCCTTTAATCGCCTTTTACGACACGTGAGGAATGCGTGGGAAGTATTCTTTCTCCTCTATCCCCAGGGATATATATATATATATATATATATATATATATATATATATATATATATATATATATATATATATATATATATATATATATATATATAATGGGTATGTTTGAAGGAATAGTGGTTCCAACAATGTTGTATAGTTGCGAGGCGTGGAATATGGATAGAGTTGTGCGCAGGAGGGTGGATGTGCTGGAAATGAGATGTTTGAGGACAATGTGTGGAGTGAGGTGGTTTGATCGAGTAAGTAATGTAAGGGTAAGAGAGATGTGTGGAAATAAAAAGAGCGTGGTTGAGAGAGCAGAAGAGGGTGTTTTAAATTGGTTTGGGCCTTTGGAGAGAATGAGTGAGGAAAGATTGACCAAGAGGATATATGTGTCGGAGGTGGAGGGAACGAGGAGAAGTGGGAGACCAAATTGGAGGTGGAAAGATGGAGTGAAAAAGATTTTGAGTGATCGGGGCCTGAACATGCAGGAGGGTGAACGGCGGGCAAGGAATAGAGTGAATTGGATCGATGTGGTATACCGGGGTCGACGTGCTGTCAATGGATTGAACCAGGGCATGTGAAGCGTCGGAGGTAAACCATGGAAAGTTCTGTGGGGCCTGGATGTGGAAAGGGAGCTGTGGTTTCGGTGCATTATTGCATGACAGCTAGAGACTGAGTGTGAATGAATGGGGCCTTTGTTGTCTTTTCCTAGCGCTGCCTCGCACACATGAGGGGTGAGGGGGATGTTATTCCATGTGTGGTGAGGTGGCGATGGGAATGAATAAAGGCAGACAGTGTGAATTGTGTGCATGTGTATATAAGTGTATGTCTGTGTGTGTATATATATGTGTACATTGAGATGTATGGGTATGTATATTTTCGTGTGGGGACGTGTATGTATAGATATGTGTATGGGGGTGGGTTGGGCCATTTCTTTCGTCAAACCACCTCACACCACGTATATATATATATATATATATATATATATATATATATATTGGAATGAGTCACAATTTTGCGCGTGATCAAGTACATTCCTATGAGTCCACGGGGAAAATGAAACACGATAAATTCCCAAGTGCACTTTCGTGTAATAATCTCATCATCAGGGGAGACACAGGAAAAAAATATAACAGTCAGTCGATATACGACAGCGAGACGTAGCTAGGACACCATTTGGTAAACATGTGATTGTCGAAGACACAGCAAGCTTATAAACTTATTATATGGACAAGAAGGTGAATTGTTTACAAATCTTATCAACAATAGAATTATCCACTTCTTATAGACCTTCACTAATATTAAGGTTATCATTCTTTGTGTATTTAATAATAGTAGATCCAATGATATTTCTCGTGGTACTGGAGTTAGAGTTAATAACTGAGTTGGCATTACTCCAGTCAGTACAATGATCATAGGTTTTAACGTGATTAAATAAGGCATTTGATTCGTGTCCTGTTCTTATACTATATTCATGCTGCTTAAGTCAAACAGAAAGATCCTTACCAGTCTCCCCAACATAAAACTTATCACAATTCTACATGGTACTTTATAAATGCACCCAGGAGATTTTTTTGGTGAGTTCCTGATTAAGATATTCTTTATAGTATTACTGTTGCTGAAGGCAACATGTACTTTAAAGGATTTTAGCAACATGGGAAGTAAAGTAAAATTATTTTTAAGAGCGAGAACTAAAAGATTCTTGGTGTCAATGGGAGGTTTGGGCTCAACTCTATAAAATGATTTCTTTGCTAACTTAAGGGATTTATCAATGAAAGATCTAGGGTACTTTAAAGTAGATCTAATAGAATATATCTTCACAAACTCATCATCAATAAACTCTGGATTGCAAATATGTAATGCCCTAAGGAACATAGATTCGAATGATCATAACTTAACTCTGTCATGTTGAGATGAGTAATAATGGATATATGAGCACACATTGATCAAAATTAACAATGATATTGTTAAGCTTGTTAACTAAATCTACATTGTTCATGATGGGTAAGATATCAAATCCTAATATCATGAACAATGTAGATTTAGTTAACAAGCTTAACAATATCAGTGTTACTTTTGATTTCAAACTTGTTAGCTTTGATGTTTTCCTCACGTTTCACAAATGTTCCAGTTGATGACCTTTTAGAATATATATTTGATGTTTTGGATGATATTCATTTACCTGTTTCAAAGTCTGATTTCACTGAACTGATAAAATTGTGTATAAAAGGCTGTCTATTTCAATTCATTGGAGATTATTATGCTAAAAAATTTGGTATGGTGATGGGTAACCCTATTTCACCTTACAAACTAATCTTTATATGGAATCTTTTGAAATAAAATTGCTAAATGATATCTTACCTTCTAATGAAATTTGGTTTAGGTATGTAGATGATGTTCTTTGTGTTTGGCCAACAAATGAAAATTTACAAACATTTCTCCCCTTACTTAACAATTTAGTACCTTCCATCAAATTTACTGTAGAAAATGAAAATAATGGTATGTTACCATTTTTAGATTGCAAGTTTAAGTTCAGCATATACAGAAAACCTAATAATGTATGCTCATATATCCATTATTACTCGTCTGAACATGACAGAGTTGAATTATCATCGATTCAATCTATGTTCCTTAGGGCATTACGTATTTGCAGTCCAGAGTTTATTAATGATGAGTTTGAGAAGATATATTCTATTTGATCTAAGTTTGAGTACCCTAGATCTTTCATTGATAAATTCTTTAAGTTAGCAAAGAAATCATTTTATAGAATTGAGCCCAAACCTTCCATTGACACCAAGAATCTTTTAGTTCTCCCAATTGATAATAATTTTACTTTACTTCCCATGTTGCTTAAATCCTTTAATGTAAATGTTGCATTCAACAGCAATGATACTATAAAAAAATATCTTAATCAGAAACTCACCAGAAAATTCTGGGTGCATTTATAAAGTGCCATGTAGAAATTGTGGTAAGTTTTATGTGAGCAAACTGGTAAGGATCTTTCTGTTAGACTTAAGCAACATAGATATAGAATAAGAACAGGATAAGAATCAAATGCCTTGTTTAATCACGTTGCAAACTCTGATCATTGTGTTGACTGGAGTAATGCCATCTCAGTTATTAACTCTAACTCTATTAACACAAGAAATATTGAATCTTCTATTATTAGATATACAAAGAATTATAACCTTAATATTAGAGAAGGTCTATAAAAATTGGATAACTTTATTGTTGAGAAGATTTGTAAATAATTCACTATATTGTCCACATAATAGTTTATGATACGCTCGTTGTCTGTCTTCGACAATCACATTTTTACCAAATGGCGTCCTATTTACGTCTCTTCGTTGTATATCAACTGACTATTATATTTCTCTATTGTGTCTCCCTTGATGATGTGGTTATTACACGAAAGTGAACTTGGGAACTTATCGTGTTTTATTTTCAACGTGGATTCATAGGAATATATATATCCCTGGGGATAGGAGAGAAAGAATACTTCCCACGCATTCCTCACATGTCGTAAAAGGCGACTAAAGGGGACGGGAGCGGGGGGCTTAGAAACCCTCTCCTCCTTTTATTTTAACTTTCTAAAAGGGGAAGCAGAAGAAGGAGTCACGCGGGGAGTGCTCATCCTACTCGAAGACTCAGATTAGGTTGTCTAAATGTGTGTGGATGTAACCAAGATGAGAAAAAAGGAGTATGCTTGAGGAAAGGAACCTGGATGTTTTGGCTCTGAGTGAAACGAAGCTTAAGAGTAAAGGGGAAGAGTGGTTTCAGAATGTCTTGGGAGTAAAGTCGGGGTTAGTGAGAGGACAAGAGCAAGGGAAGGAGTAGCACTACTCCTGAAACAGGAGTGGTGGAAGTATGTGAGAGAGTGTAAGAAAGGAAACTCTAGATTGATAGGGGTAAAAGTGAAAGTAAATGGAGAGAGATGGGTGATTATTGGTGCATATTCTCCTGGGCATGAGAAGAAAGATCATGAGAGGCAAGTGGTTTGGGAGCAGCTGAATGAATGTGTTAGTGGTTTTGATGCACGAGACCGGGTTATAGTGATGGGTGATTTGAATGCAAAGGTGAGTAATGTGGCAGTTGAGGGAATAATTGGTATACATGGGGTGTTCAGTGTTGTAAATGAAAATGGTGAAGAACTTGTAGATTTATGTGCTGAAAAAGGACTGATGATTGGGATTACCTTGTTTAAGAAAACAGATATACATAAGTATACGTATGTAAGTAGAAGAAATGGCCAGAGAGCGTTATTGGATTACATGTTAATTGATAGGCGCACTAAAGAGAGGCTTTTAGAGGTTAATGTGCTGAGAGGTGCAACTAGAGGGATCTCTGATCATTATCTTCTGAAGGCGAAGGTGAAGATTTGTAGAGGTTTTCAGAAAAGAAGAGAGAATGTTGGGGAGAAGAGAGTGGTGAGAGCGAGTGAGCTTGGGAAGGAGACTTGTGTGAGGAAGTACCAGGAGAGGCTGAGTACAGAATGGAAAAAGGTGAGAACAAAGGAGGTAAGGGGAGTGGGGGAGGAATGGGATGTATTTAGGGAAGCATTAATGGCTTCCGCAAAAGATACTTGTGGCATGGGAAGCGTGGGAGGTAGGCAGATTAGAAAGGGTAGTGAGTGGAGGGATGAAGAAGTAAGATTATTCGTGAAAGAGAAGAGATGCTTTTGAACGATTTTTGGAAGGAAATGATGAAAATGACTGGGAGATGTATAAAAGAAAGAGGCAGGAAGTCAAGAGAAAGGTGCAAGAGGTGAAAAAGAGGGCAAATGAGAATTGGGGTGAGAGAGTATCATTAAATTTTAGGAAGAATGAAAAAGATGCTTTGGAAGGAGGTAAATAAAGTGCGTGAAACAAGGGAACAAATGAGAACTTCAGTGAAGGGGGCTAATGGGGAGGTGATAACAAGTAGTGGTGATGTGAGAAGATGGAGTGAGTATTTTGTAGGTTTGTTGAATGTGTTCGATGATAGAGTGGCAGATATAGGGTGTTTTGGTCGAGGTGGTGTGCAAAGTGAGAAGGTTAGGGAAAATGATTTGGTAAACAGAGAAGAGGTAGTAAAAGCTTTGCGGAAGATGAAAGCCGGCAAGGCAGCAGGTTTGGATGGTACTGCAGTGGACTTTCTTAAAAAAGGGGGTGACTATTATTGACTGGTTGGTAAGGTTATTTAATGTATGTATGATTCATGGTGAGGTGCCTGAGGATTGGCGGAATACTTGCATAGTGCCATTGTACATAAGCAAGGGGGATAAGGGTGAGTGCTCAAATTACAGAGGTATAAGTTTGTTGAGTATTCCTGGTAAATTATATGGGAGGGTATTGATTGAGAGGGTGAAGGCATGTACAGAGCTTCAGATTGGGGAAGAGCAGTGTGGTTTCAGAAGTGGTAGAGGATGTGTGGATCAGGTGTTTGCTTTGAAGAATGTATGTGAGAAATACTTAGAAAAGCAAATGGATTTTTATGTAGCATTTATGGACCTGGAGAAGGCATATGATAGAGTTGATAGAGATGCTCTGTGGAAGGTATTAAGAATATATGGTGTGGAAGGCAAGTTGTTAGAAGCAGTGAAAAGTTTTTATCGAGGATGTAAGGTATGTGTACGTGTAGGAAGAGAGGAAACTGATTGGTTCTCAGTGAATGTAGGTTTGCGGCAGGGGTGTGTGATGTCTCCATGGTTGTTTAATTTGTTTATGGATGGGGTTGTTAGGGAGGTGAATGCAAGAGTTTTGGAAAGAGGGGCAAGTATGAAGTCTGTTGGGGATGAGAGAGCTTGGGAAGTGAATCAGTTGTTGTTCGCTGATGATACAGCGCTGGTGGCTGATTCATGTGAGAAACTGCAGAAGCTGGTGACTGAGTTTGGTAAAGTGTGTGAAAGAAGAAAGTTAAGAGTAAATGTGAATAAGAGCAAGGTAATTAGGTACAGTAGGGTTGAGGGTCAAGTCAATTGGGAGGTAAGTTTGAATGGAGAAAAACTGGAGGAAGTAAAGTGTTTTAGATATCTGGGAGTGGATCTGGCAGCGGATGGAACCATGGAAGCGGAAGTGGATCATAGGGTGGGGGAGGGGGCGAAAATCCTGGGAGCCTTGAAGAATGTGTGGAAGTCGAGAACATTATCTCGGAAAGCAAAATGGGCATGTTTGAAGGAATAGTGGTTCCAACAATGTTTTATGGTTGCGAGGCGTGGGCTATGGATAGAGTTGTGCGCAGGAGGGTGGATGTGCTGGAAATGAGATGTTTGAGGACAATGTGTGGTGTGAGGTGGTTTGATCGAGTAAGTAACGTAAGGGTAAGAGAGATGTGTGGAAATAAAAAGAGCGTGGTTGAGAGAGCAGAAGAGGGTGTTTTGAAATGGTTTGGGCACATGGAGAGAATGAGTGAGGAAAGATTGACCAAGAGGATATATGTGTCGGAGGTGGAGGGAACGAGGAGAAGTGGGAGACCAAATTGGAGGTGGAAAGATGGAGTGAAAAAGAATTTTTGTGATCGGGGCCTGAACATGCAGGAGGGTGAAAGGAGGGCAAGGAATAGAGTGAATTGGATCGATGTGGTATACCGGGGTTGACGTGCTGTCTGTAAGTTGAGTCAGGGCATGTGAAGCGTCTGGAGTAAACCATGGAAAGCTGTGTAGGTATGTATATTTGCGTGTGTGGACGTATGTATATACATGTGTATGGGGGTGGGTTGGGCCATTTCTTTCGTCTGTTTCCTTGCGCTACCTCACAAACTAGGGAAAAAATATATATATATATATATATATATATATATATATATATATATATATATATATATATATATATATATATATATATATATATATATATATATATATATATATATATATATATATATATATATATATATATATATATATATATATATATATATATATATATATATATATATATATATATATATATATATATATATATATATATATATATATATATATATATATATATATATATATATATATATATATATATATATATATATATATATATATATATATATATATATATATATATATATATATATATATATATATATATATATATATATATATATATATATATATATATATATATATATATATATATATATATATATATATATATATATATATATATATATATATATATACATATATATATATATATATATATATATATATATATATATATATATATATATATATATATATATATATATATATATATATATATATATATATATATATATATATATATATATATATATATATATATATATTTATATATATATTTTATATATATATATATATATATATATATATATATATATATATATATATATATATATATAAGTATATATTTTTTTTTTTCTTTGTCGCTGTCTCCCGCGTTTGCGAGGTAGCGCAAGGAAACAGACGTATGAAATGGCCCAACTCACCCCCATACACAATGTATATACCTACACGTCCACACACGCAAATATACATACCTATACATCTCAATGTACACATATATATACACACACAGACACATACATATATACCCATGCACACAATTCACACTGTCTGCCTTTACTCATTCCCATCGCCACCTCCCCACACATGGAATACCATCCCCCTCCCCCCTCATGTGTGCGAGTTAACACTAGGAAAAGACAACAAAGGCCCCATTCGTTCACACTCAGTCTCTAGCTGTCATGCAATAATGCCCGAAACCACAGCTCCCTTTCCACATCCAGGCCCCACACAACTTTCCATGGTTTACCCCAGACGCTTCACATGGCCTGATTCAATCCACTGACAGCACGTCAACCCTAGTATACCACATCGATCCAATTCACTCTATTCCTTGCCCGCCTTTCACCCTCCTGCATGTTCAGGCCCCGATCACTCAAAATCTTTTTCACTCCATCTTTCCACCTCCAATTTGGTCTCCCACTCTCCTCGTTACCTCCACCTCCGACACATATGTCCTCTTGGTCAATTTTTCCTCACTCATTCTCTCCATGTGACCAAACCATTTCAAAACACCCTCTTCTGCTCTCTCAACCACGCTCTTTTTATTTCCACACATCTCTCTTACCCTTACATTACTTACTCGATCAAACCATCCCACACCACACATTGTCCTCAAACATCTCATTTCCAGCACATCCACCCTCCTGCTCACAACTCTATCCATAGCCCACGCCTCGCAAACATACAACATTGTTGGAATCACTATTCCTTCAACCATACCCATTTTTGCTTTCCGAGATAATGTTCTCGACTTCCAAACATTCTTCAAGGCTCCAACGATTTTCGCCCCCTCCCCCACCCTATGATTCACTTCCGCTTCCATGGTTCCATCCGCTGCCAGATCCATTCCCAGATATCTAAAACACTTTACTTCCTCCAGTTTTTCTCCATTCAAACTTACCTCCCAATTGACTTGACCCTCAACCCTACTGTACCTAATAACCTTGCTCTTATTCACATTTACTCTTAACTTTCTTCTTTCACACACTTTACCAAACTCAGTCACCAGCTTCTGCAGTTTCTCAAATGAATCAGCCACCAGCGCTGTGTCATCAGCGAACTGACTCACTTCCCAAGCTCTCTCATTCACAACAGACTTCATACTTACCCCTCTTTCCAAAACTCTTGCATTCACCTCTCTAACAACCCCATCCATAAACAAATTAAACAACCATGGAGACATCACACACCCCTGCCGCAAACCTACATTCACTGAGAACCAATCACTTTCCTCTCTTCCTACACGTACACATGCCTTACATCCTCGATAAAAACTTTTCACTGCTTCTAACATCTTGCCTCCCACACCATATATTCTTAATACCTTCCACAGAGCATCTCTATCAACTCTATCATATGCCTTCTCCAGATCCATAAATGCTACATACAAATCCATTTGCTTTTCTAAGTATTTCTCACATACATTCTTCAAAGCAAACACCTGATCCACACATCCTCTACCACTTCTGAAACCACACTGCTCTTCCCCAATCTGATGCTCTGTACATGCCTTCACCCTCTCAATCAATACCCTCCCATATAATTTACCAGGAATACTCAACAAACTTATACCTCTGTACTTTGAGCACTCACTCTTATCCCCTTTGCCTTTGTACAATGGCACTATGCACGAATTCCGCCAATCCTCAGGCACCTCACCATGAACCATACATACATTAAATAACCTTACCAACCAGTGAACAATACAGTCACCCCCTTTTTTAATAAATTCCACTGTAATACCATCCAAACCTGCTGCCTTACCGGCTTTCATCTTCCGCAAAGCTTTTACTACCTCTTCTCTGTTTACCAAATCATTTTCCCTAACCCTCTCACTTTGCACACCACCTCGACCAAAACACAATATATCTGCCACTCTATCATCAAACACATTCAACAAACCTTCAAAATATTCACTCCATCTCCTTCTCACATCACCACTACTTGTTATCACCTCCCCATTTGCGCCCTTCACTGAAGTTCCCATTTGCTCCCTTGTCTTACGCACTTTATTTACCTCCTTCCAGAACATCTTTTTATTCTCCCTAAAATTTAATGATACTCTCTCACCCCAACTCTCATTTGCCCTCTTTTTCACCTCTTGCACCTTTCTCTTGACCTCTTGACTCTTTCTTTTATACATTTCCCACTCAATTGCATTTTTTCCCTGCAAAAATCGTCCAAATGCCTCTCTCTTCTCTTTCACTAATAATCTTACTTCTTCATCCCACCACTCACTACCCTTTCTAATCAACCCACCTCCCACGCTTCTCATGCCACAAGCATCTTTTGCGCAATCCATCACTGATTCCCTAAATACATCTCATTCCTCCCCCACTCCCCCACGAAGGAGCGCTGTGGCGCTGGTGAATACAGCTCAAGAGCCAAGAAGTGTGGAGAGGGCAGAAGAACAATCAGCCATGGCCACAGCTTAAGCGTCGCGTCATGAGAAGAACCATCATAATGGAGTTGCACGGACTGTGATCCTCGCTTTGGTTACAAGAATGTTCTTCCGCCCACCAGTGATGCTACTACGTTTGTGAATCAAGAACCATTGCAACACAAACCTCGCCAGGTGGTAGAGTGACCCGCAGTGTATCGAGACAGACTTCCCCAGAACTTATTTAAAGGGGAAGTAAATGTTTATAGTTGTGTTACTGGAGTGATAGTTTTCATACATGGTGCTCTGACAAGAAAATAGTGAAATTCGAAAAGAATGTAACTTAGACATTGAAGCTTATTCTTTCATTGAAATGTGAACAAAGGGAGTTTTATTTTTCAAAGTGATAGAGATGGAAAGCAAAAAGGTGTTTTTCATAAATGTACTGAAAAAGTTGAGGTCCAGATAAATTTTTTGGTCTGTCAAGGCTTTATTATGGCGGATGACCAACTACCTACCCTCATGTATCCAAGATATGGTTGTACTTTGTGTTATGAAGACAATTGAGAAACATCATAAGCCAATATTCCTGTTTCATGATGAGAGAAGTGGACCAGGCAGTATGATACAGTGGTTAAATTGATGAAAACTACTATTGACGTTTGTGTAAATATATTATACATTTCCCTTTTCCATAGCCAGAGGTTGAACCATTATGTGACATTCATTTTTCATTTCATTGCAAGCTAGAAGTTTCAGTTTTCTAAATTATTTCTTACATTTTTCATATGTATATATATATATATATATATATATGTATGTGTGTATGTGTGTATATGTGCATATGTATGTGTGTATATATATATATATGTATATAAGCATGTGTATATATATATATATATATATATATATATATATATATATATATATATATATATATATATATATATATAATTTTTTTTTTCATACTATTCGCCATTTCCCGCGTTAGCAAGGTAGCGTTAAGACCAGAGGACTGAGCCTTTCAGGGAATATCCTCACTTGGCCCCCTCCTCAGTTCCTTCATTAGGAAAACTAAAAAAGAGAGGGGAGGATTTCCAGCCCCCCGCTCCCTTCCCTTTTAGTCGCCTTCTACGACACTCAGGGAATACGTGGGAAGTATTCTTAATCCCCTATCCCCAGGGATATATATATATATATATATATATATATATATATATATATATATATATATATATATATATATATATATATATATATATATATATATTATCCCTGGGGATAGGGGTGAAAGAATACTTCCCACGCATTCCTCGCGTGTCGTAGAAGGCGACTAGAGGGGACGGGAGCGGGGGGGCCAGAAATCCTCCCCTCCATGTATTTTCAACTTTCTAAAATGGGAAACAGAAGAAGGAGTCACGCGGGGAGTGCTCATCCTCCTCGAAGGCTCAGACTGGGGTGTCTAAATGTGTGTGGATGTAACCAAGATGTGAAAAAAGGAGAGATAGGTAGTATGTTTGAGGAAAGGAACCTGGATGTTTTGGCTCTGAGTGAAACGAAGCTAAAGGGTAAAGGGGAAGAGTGGTTTGGGAATGTCTTGGGAGTAAAGTCAGGGGTTAGTGAGAGGACAAGAGCAAGGGAAGGAGTAGCAGTACTCCTGAAACAGGAGTTGTGGGAGTATGTAATAGAATGTAAGAAAGTAAATTCTCGATTAATATGGGTAAAACTTAAAGTTGATGGAGAGAGATGGGTGATTATTGGTGCATATGCACCTGGGCATGAGAAGAAAGATCATGAGAGGAAAGTGTTTTGGGAGCAGCTGAATGAGTGTGTTAGTGGTTTTGATGCACGAGACCGGGTTATAGTGATATGGGTGATTTGAATGCAAAGGTGAGTAATGTGGCAGTTCAGGGAATAATTGGTATACATGGGGTGTTCAGTGTTGTAAATGGAAATGGTGAAGAGCTTGTAGATTTATGTGCTGAACAAGGACTGGTGATTGGGAATACCTGGTTTAAAAAGCGAGATATATATAAGTATACGTATGTAAGTAGGAGAGATGGCCAGAGAGCGTTATTGGATTACGTGTTAATAGACAGGCGCGCGAAAGAGAGACTTTTGGATGTTAATGTGCTGAGAGTTGCAACTGGAGGGATGTCTGATCATTATCTTGTGGAGGCTAAGGTGAAGATTTGTATGGGTTTTCAGAAAAGAAGAGTGAATGTTGGGGTGAAGAGGGTGGTGAGAGTAAGTGAGCTTGGGAAGGAGACTTGTGTGAGGAAGTACTAGGAGAGACTGAGTACAGAATGGAAAAAGGTGAGAACAATGGAAGTAAGGGGAGTGGGGGAGGAATGGGATGTATTTAGGGAAGCAGTGATGGATTGCGCAAAAGATGCTTGTGGCATGAGAAGAGTTGGAGGTGGGTTGATTAGAAAGGGTAGTGAGTGGTGGGATGAAGGAGTAAGATTATTAGTGAAAGAGAAGAGAGAGGCATTTGTACGATTTTTGCATGGAAAAAATGCAATTGAGTGGAAGATGTATAAAAGAAAGAGACAGGAGGTCAAGAGAAAGGTGCAAGAGGTGAAAAAGAGGGCAAATGAGAGTTGGGGTGAGAGAGTTTCATTAAATTTTAGGGAGAATAAAAAGATTTTCTGGAAGGAGGTAAATTAAGTGCGTAAGACAAGGGAGCAAATGGAAACTTCAGTGAAGGGCGCAAATGGGGAGGTGATAACAAGTAGTGGTGATGTGAGAAGGAGATGGAGTGAGTATTTTGAAGGTTTGTTGAATGTGTTTGATGATAGATTGGCAGATATAGGGTGTTTTGGTCGAGGTGGAGTGCAAAGTGAGAGGGTTAGGGAAAATGATTTGGTAAACAGAGAAGAGGTAGTAAAAGCTTTGCGGAAGATGAAAGCCGGCAAGGCAGCAGGTTTGGATGGTATTGAGGGTGGAATTTATTAAAAAAGGGGGTGACTGTATTGTTGACTGGTTGGTAAGGTTATTTAATGTATGTATGACTCATGGTGAGGTGCCTGAGGATTGGCGGAATGCGTGCATAGTGCCATTGTACAAAGGCAAAGGGGATAAGAGTGAGTGCTCAAATTACAGAGGTATAAGTTTGTTGAGTATTCCTGGTAAATTATATGGGAGGGTATTGATTGAGAGGGTGAAGGCATGTACAGAGCATCAGATTGGGGAAGAGCAGTGTGGTTTCAGAAGTGGTAGAGGATGTGTGGATCAGGTGTTTGCTTTGAAGAATGTATGTGAGAAATACTTAGAAAAGCAAATGGATTTGTATGTAGCATTTATGGATCTGGAGAAGGCATATGATAGAGTTGATAGAGATGCTCTGTGGAAGGTATTAAGAATATATGGTGTGGGAGGCAAGTTGTTAGAAGCAGTGAAAAGTTTTTATCGAGGATGTAAGGCATGTGTACGTGTAGGAAGAGAGGAAAGTGATTGGTTCTCAGTGAATGTAGGTTTGCGGCAGGGGTGTGTGATGTCTCCATGGTTGTTTAATTTGTTTATGGATGGGGTTGTTAGGGAGGTGAATGCAAGAGTTTTGGAAAGAGGGGCAAGTATGAAGTCTGTTGGGGATGAGAGAGCTTGGGAAGTGAGTCAGTTGTTGTTCGCTGATGATACAGCGCTGGTGGCTGATTCATGTGAGAAACTGCAGAAGCTTGTGACTGAGTTTGGTAAAGTGTGTGAAAGAAGAAAGTTAAGAGTAAATGTGAATAAGAGCAAGGTTATTAGGTACAGTAGGGTTGAGGGTCAAGTCAATTGGGAGGTGAGTTTGAATGGAGAAAAACTGGAGGAAGTGAAGTGTTTTAGATATCTGGGAGTGGATCTGGCAGCGGATGGAACCATGGAAGCGGAAGTGGATCATAGGGTGGGGGAGGGGGCGAAAATTCTGGGGGCCTTGAAGAATGTGTGGAAGTCGAGAACATTATCTCGGAAAGCAAAAATGGGTATGTTTGAAGGAATAGTGGTTCCAACAATGTTGTATGGTTGCGAGGCGTGGGCTATGGATAGAGTTGTGCGCAGGAGGATGGATGTGCTGGAAATGAGATGTTTGAGGACAATATGTGGTGTGAGGTGGTTTGATCGAGTAAGTAACGTAAGGGTAAGAGAGATGTGTGGAAATAAAAAGAGCGTGGTTGAGAGAGCAGAAGAGGGTGTTTTGAAATGGTTCGGGCACATGGAGAGAATGAGTGAGGAAAGATTGACCAAGAGAATATATGTGTCGGGGGTGGAGGGAACGAGGAGAAGAGGGAGACCAAATTGGAGGTGGAAAGATGGAGTGAAAAAGATTTTGTGTGATCGGGGCCTGAGCATGCAGGAGGGTGAAAGGAGGGCAAGGAATAGAGTGAATTGGAGCGATGTGGTATACCGGGGTTGACGTGCTGTCAGTGGATTGAATCAAGGCATGTGAAGCGTCTGGGGCAAACCATGGAATGCTGTGTAGGTATGTATATTTGCGTGTGTGGACGTATGTATATACATGTGTATGGGGGTGGGTTGGGCCATTTCTTTCGTCTGTTTCCTTGCGCTACCTCGCAAACGCGGGAGACAGCGACAAAGCAAAATAATAGTAATAATAATAATATATATATATGTATATATATATATATATATATATATATATATATATATATATATATATATATATATATATATATATATATATATATATATATATATATATATATATATATGTTAGTATGAGTCCACGAGGAAAATGAAACACGATAATTTCCCAAGTGCACTTTCGTGTATTAATCACATCATTAGGGGAGACACGAGAGAGGAATATAACAGTTGATATACATCGAAGAGACGAAGCTAGGACGCCATTTGGTAAACATGCGATTGTGAAGATAGACAACGAGCGTTCATAAACTTATCATTTTACAAATTTTATCAGAAATAAAGTTATCTAATTTGTATAGACCATCACTAATATTGAGCTTATAATTCTTTCTGTATTTGATAATAGAAGATTCAATGATATTTCTCATGGTAATAGAGTTAGAGTCAATAACTGAGATGGCATTACTCCAGTCAATACAATGGTCATAGTTTTTAACGTGATTAAACAGGGCATTTGAGTCGTGTCCCGTTCTTACACTATATTTATGTTGCTTAAGTCTAACAGAAAGATCCTTACCAGTCTGCCCAACATAGAATTTATCACAATTTCCACATGGCACTTTATAGATGCATTCAGGAGAATTTTCTGGTGAATTTCTGATTAAGATATTCTTTATAGTATTATTGTTGCTGAAGGCAACCTTTACATTGAAGGATTTAAGCAACATGGGAAGTATAGTAAGATTATTATTAAATGGGAGAACTAAAAGATTCTTGGTGTTTAAATGGGAGGTTTGGGCTCAACTCTATGAAATGATTTCTTTGCTAACTTAAGGATTTATCAATGAAAGATCTAGGGTACTTTAACTTAGATTCAACAGAATATATCTTCTCAAACTCATCATCAATAAACTCTGGACTGCAAATACGTAATGCCCCAAGGAACATAGATTGAAATGATGATAATTTAACTGTCATGTTGAAATGAGTGATAATGGAATATCTTGATCACGCGCAACATCGTGATACTCTCCAACATGGATTCCACATAGCTCTTCTATTACTTCTCTATAAGCTGTCCTGGACTTTCTCCTTTCGTTACTGCTTTCTTCAAATCGTTAATCAAGGCCCACCAACTGAAGTTACGATTTGGATTCCTTAGGAAATAACTTGATGATCAAGTGATGCCAAGATCTCTCCTGCCTCAACGATTGTTGCAGCTGTCTGGTCGACCATTTGACCAATTCCAAAACATTATTCCAAAGAAACACATTGAATCAAAAAAAAATTGAATTGGAGGAGGCTTTTTGCACTACAAGAGAGAAGAAACGTGCCTTTCAAATGGCAATACCAACATATTGGAAGAACCGGATGTTGGACTATTGCTATCATAGATTAAGGAATGAACGCAATAAGCTACAAATGACACTAAATTGTAAGTTGGACCATCTTATTAAAAACAGCGACAGCACTAAGAACACAAACCCATCTTTTGTGATAAACCTGTCTAATAAACTAGATAAGGATTCCTTGTGTGCATTAGGCTATGGATTAAGTTTTGTGTACTCTAACAGGAAAGCCAGCTTCTTTTTGTAATTGAAAGAAATACAGTAATTTTACTAATGATGAAATTAATGTCTGTAAGGGTTTAGAGTATGCCACTTTCTCAAAACCAGTGGAAACTAATTGCCCTAAAAGATGTATAAGAGCTATTAACACCTTAAAAAAGGACAAGAATACACATATTACTAAATCAGATAAGGCTAACACTGTTGTGATGTTAGACAAAAGTAACTATTTATCTAAAATGAATGATCTTTTAAATGATGACACAACAAATTCAAACTCAGTAAAAATCCCTTAGAAGCAGTTAATTCCCATTTCAATAAAGAAATGAAGTTGTTGTAAGGTAATGGTTCTCTTATCAAAAGTTTGTCATCTTTGTTCCCTTCACTGCCATGTCTGTATGGACTTATCAAAACATATCAACAGAATTTTCCAGCAAGATCTATAGTGAGTTCAGTAGGTTCATATATCTATTAATACTCATCTCAACATAACAAAGTTAAATTATTATCTTTTCAATCTATATTCCTTAGGGCATCACATATTTGTAGTCCAGAGTTTATTGATGATGAGTTTGAGAAGATATATTCTATTGGATCTAAGTTAAAGTAACCTAGATCTTTCATTGATAAATCCCTTAAGTTAGCAAAGAAATAATTTTATAGAGTTGAGCCCAAACTTCCCATTGACACCAAGAATCTTTTAGCTCTCCCTTTTGATAATAATTTTACTTTGCTTCCCATTTTGCTTAAATCCTTTAATGTAAATGCTGCCTTCAGCAACAATAATACTATAAAGAATGTCTTAATCAGGTATTCACCAGAAAATTCTCCTGGATGCGTTTATAAAGTGCCAGATAGAAATTGTGAAAAATTCTATGTTGGGCAGACTGGTAACGATCTTTCTGTTAGACTTAAGCAGCATAATTGTAGTATAAAAACGGGACAAGAATCAAATGCCTTGTTTAATCACGTTAAAAACTATGAGCATTGTATTGACTGGCGTAATGCCATCTCAGTTATTGACTCTAACTCTATTACCAAGAGAAATATCATTGAATCTTCTATTATTAGATACACAAACAATTATAATCTTATTATTAGTGATGGTCTATACAAATTAGATAACTTTATTGTTGATAAAATTTGTAAAATGATAAGTTTATGAACGCTCGTTGTCTGTCTTGCACAATCGCATGTTTACCAAATGGCGTCCTAGCTTCGTCTCTTCGATATATATCAACTGACTGTTATATTTCTCTCTTGTGTCTCCCCTGATGATGTGATTATTACACGAAAGTGCACTTGGGAACTTATCGTGTTTCAATTTCCCCGTGGACTCATAGGAATATCTTGATCACGCGCAAAATTGTGATCCTTTCCAACATTTTTTTTTTTTTTTTTTTTTTTTTTTTTTTATACTTTGTCGCTGTCTCCCGCGTTTGCGAGGTAGCGCAAGGAAACAGACGAAAGAAATGGCCCAACCCCCCCCCATACACATGTACATACACACGTCCACACACACAAATATACATACCTACACAGCTTTCCATGGTTTACCCCGGACGCTTCACATGCCTTGATTCAATCCACTGACAGCACGTCAACCCCTGTATACCACATCGCTCCAATTCACTCTATTCCTTGCCCTCCTTTCACCCTCCTGCATGTTCAGGCCCCGATCACACAAAATCTTTTTCACTCCATCTTTCCACCTCCAATTTGGTCTCCCTCTTCTCCTCGTTCCCTCCACCTCCGACACATATATCCTCTTGGTCAATCTTTCCTCACTCATTCTCTCCATGTGCCCAAACCATTTTAAAACACCCTCTTCTGCTCTCTCAACCACGCTCTTTTTATTTCCACACATCTCTCTTACCCTTACGTTACTTACTCGATCAAACCACCTCACACCACACATTGTCCTCAAACATCTCATTTCCAGCACATCCATCCTCCTGCGCACAACTCTATCCATAGCCCATGCCTCGCAACCATACAACATTGTTGGAACTACTATTCCTTCAAACATACCCATTTTTGCTTTCCGGGATAATGTTCTCGACTTCCACACATTTTTCAAGGCTCCCAAAATTTTCGCCCCCTCCCCCACCCTATGATCCACTTCCGTTTCCATGGTTCCATCCGCTGACAGATCCACTCCCAGATATCTAAAACACTTCACTTCCAACATATATATATATATATATATATATATATATATATATATATATATATATATATATATATATATATATATATATATATATATATATATATATATATATATATATATATATATATATATATGGGTGACTGTATTGTTGACTGGTTGGTAAGGTTATTTAATGTATGTATGACTCATGGTGAGGTGCCTGAGGATTGGCGGAATGCGTGCATAGTGCCATTGTACAAAGGCAAAGGGGATAAGAGTGAGTGCTCAAATTACAGAGGTATAAGTTTGTTGAGTATTCTTGGTAAATTATATGGGAGGATATTGATTGAGAGGGTGAAGGCATGTACAGAGCATCAGATTGGGGAAGAGCAGTGTGGTTTCAGAAGTGGTAGAGGATGTGTGGATCAGGTGTTTGCTTTGAAGAATGTATGTGAGAAATACTTAGAAAAGCAAATGGATTTGTATGTAGCATTTATGGATCTGGAGAAGGCATATGATAGAGTTGATAGAGATGCTCTGTGGAAGGTATTAAGAATATATGGTGTGGGAGGCAAGTTGTTAGAAGCAGTGAAAAGTTTTTATCGAGGATGTAAGGCATGTGTACGTGTAGGAAGAGAGGAAAGTGATTGGTTCTCAGTGAATGTAGGTTTGCGGCAGGGGTGTGTGATGTCTCCATGGTTGTTTAATTTGTTTATGGATGGGGTTGTTAGGGAGGTAAATGCAAGAGTCTTGGAAAGAGGGGCAAGTATGAAGTCTGTTGGGGATGAGAGAGCTTGGGAAGTGAGTCAGTTGTTGTTCGCTGATGATACAGCGCTGGTGGCGGATTCATGTGAGAAACTGCAGAAGCTGGTGACGGAGTTTGGTAAAGTGTGTGGAAGAAGAAAGTTAAGAGTAAATGTGAATAAGAGCAAGGTTATTAGGTACAGTAGGGTTGAGGGTCAAGTCAATTGGGAGGTGAGTTTGAATGGTGAAAAACTGGAGGAAGTGAAGTGTTTTAGATATCTGGGAGTGGATCTGTCAGCGGATGGAACCATGGAAGCGGAAGTGGATCATAGGGTGGGGGAGGGGGCGAAAATTTTGGGAGCCTTGAAAAATGTGTGGAAGTCGAGAACATTATCCCGGAAAGCAAAAATGGGTATGTTTGAAGGAATAGTAGTTCCAACAATGTTGTATGGTTGCGAGGCGTGGGCTATGGATAGAGTTGTGCGCAGGAGGATGGATGTGCTGGAAATGAGATGTTTGAGGACAATGTGTGGTGTGAGGTGGTTTGATCGAGTAAGTAACGTAAGGGTAAGAGAGATGTGTGGAAATAAAAAGAGCGTGGTTGAGAGAGCAGAAGAGGGTGTTTTGAAATGGTTTGGGCACATGGAGAGAATGAGTGAGGAAAGATTGACCAAGAGGATATATGTGTCGGAGGTGGAGGGAACGAGGAGAAGAGGGAGACCAAATTGGAGGTGGAAAGATGGAGTGAAAAAGATTTTGTGTGATCGGGGCCTGAACATGCAGGAGGGTGAAAGGAGGGCAAGGAATAGAGTGAATTGGAGCGATGTGGTATACAGGGGTTGACGTGCTGTCAGTGGATTGAATCAAGGCATGTGAAGCGTCCGGGGTAAACCATGGAAAGCTGTGTAGGTATGTATATTTCCGTGTGTGGACGTGTGTATGTACATGTGTATGGGGGGGGTTGGGCCATTTCTTTCGTCTGTTTCCTTGCGCTACCTCGCAAACGCGGGAGACAGCGACAAAGTCTAAAAAAAAAAAAAAAAAAAAAAATATATATATATATATATATGCTCAGACTGACACAGAAGAAAAAGAAATATCCTGCGTTGTTCATTTATTTTGCAGAAAGAAAAACATTCTGAAAATGACTTCATTTAGTCTTTCGTAATGTTGGTAAAGTTACACAAGAAGTGTCAAGATAAGAAACATTCTAGTGGTAACACCGCCACCCTTGATGACGTAAGGGGGAGGGATGAGAACCGCCACCATTTGTGGCAACAGTGGGAGCTGCGCTGCCCTGCACTTATCGTAATGGGTGAGTCAGAATTGTTTATCCACATTACGATAACGCACATTTTTTTTTTCTTGTCAGAAGAACCAAAGCAAAACTGACCAAGTGAAGTTCGTTCTTTTTTTCTCCCACACACACACACACACACACACACACACACACACACACACACCTGTTCTCTCCAGATGGAAGCTTGGTAGCAAACAAGGAAAGAGAAGACAAAGGAAGTGATACAACTGGCCTTCCTAACAAGAGAAAGCCTTACGTTTGAGGAAACGCTGGAAGATGACCCACTCAGACAGTACGTAATGGGAAGAATGATTGTGGGAAAGAAGTCCAAAGTGTCATTGATATTCTAATCCTGCAAAGAATCTTAATGATCGTAAAGAAATGTAGGATGAAAATAACGAAGACACGGTAAGATGGTACATGAAGCAGTAAAACTTTCTGGCAGTCCAGGTAAAACACTGCATCCAGCCTTTCCCATTTGTCAAAGACAGAGCTCACTTTCTCATAGAAATCTAGCAGGTTTGTTACACATGATTTCCTTTCCCTAATATAATGGCATCTCTCACTCTGGTAAATTCTCTGTAGAAAGTCGTCTATTTCTTTTCGGATGACTTTTTCCATTACCTTTCAGACCACACTGTAGTTCAGCACCTCTTTCCGGTCTCCATTCTTATAGATGGGCGAGCCATATGCCCTTTTCCACTCCCTTGGCACTTTCCCTTTTTCCAGCACCATCCTAAAGAGTACTTTAAGACGTATGTCTAGTGTATCTGCACATATCCTCAGCACAAACAATAAAACTTCGTCAGGGTCACGATCCTTTAATATTCTCTATAAATATATTCGTTAAATATACATGTGGTAAACAGGTTTGCCGTGAGTACCGTCTTGCAGGAGCACAGCTGTTGTCTCAGCTGTGAGATCTCCCCACCGCCAGGATATGTTTGGAACCTCTCCTCCTCCTGACTACCCTGGACGGTCGCTGAGTCAACCAAGTCTGTGAAAAGGACTCCCCAGTTTGGGACATTTGCACCTGAATTTCCCTCACCGGATTTCTTTGACAGAGATGGCAATGGCTGTTATTATGTCTTTCCCATTCATCACGAAGTGTGGTTTGTAGGTCGACAACATACGGACAATCATTGCATTTCATTACTGGCTGTATTCTGGACATAACGAGAGCTTGGCGACAGTCAATCTGTTTTTGACATTTGATAAATAAGAGACAGTAATCACCGGCGACATCAACAGATGGTGACTGTCATCAGTAACATAAACCTTAGCACGTTTTAGTTCTCCATTATAGTAATGATTTTACTTTACTTCCCATGTTCCTTAGATCCTTTAATATGAATGTTCATTCGGCAACAGCAATACTATACAGAATATCTTAATCAGGAACTCACCAGAAAGCTACACAGGGTACGTTTATAGAGTACCTTGTAAAGATTACGATAAGTTTCATAGAGGGCAGAGTAGTAAGGATCTTTCTGTTAAACTTAAGCAACATGAATAAAGTATAAGAACAGGACAAGATCAAAATACCTTATTTAATCAAATTTTATATATACATATATATATATATATATATATATATATATATATATATATATATATATATATATATATATATATATATATATATATATATATATATATGTATATATATATATATATATATATATATACATTTCGACGATGAAGGCCTGCACTGTGGCTGAGAGATTGACTTGAGGAGGCAGAAGTGATATTGTGACAGTGATTGTGTCAGCGTCGCGTCGCCTTGCCGCAGTGTATCGAGACAGACTTCCCCAGAACTTTTAAAGGGGAATTAAATGTTATAGTTGTGTTAATGGAGTGATAGTTTTCATGCATGGTGTTTTTGACAAGAAAATAGTGAAGTTGGAGAAAAAAAGAATATATATATATATATATATATATATATATATATATATATATATATATATATATATATATATATATATATATATATATATATATATATATATCATTTATTTACTTTATCTTGCTTTGTCGCTGTCTCCCGCGTTAGCGAGGTAGCGCAAGGAAACAGACGAAAGAATGGCCCAACCCACCCACATACACATGTATATACATACACGTCCACACACGCAAATATACATACCTATACATCTCAATGTACACAGATATATACACACAGAGACATATACATATATACACATGTACATAATTCATACTTTCTGCCTCCATTTATTCCCATCGCTACCTCGCCACACATGAAATAAAAAAACCCTCCCCCCTCATGTGTGCGAGGTAGCGCTAGGAAAAGACACCAAAGGCCCCATTCGTTCACACTCAGTTTCTAGCTGTCGTATAATAATGCACCGAAACCACAGCTCCCTTTCCACATCCAAGGCCCACAGAACTTTCCATGATTTACCCCAGACGCTTCACATGCCCTGGTTCAATCCATTGACAGCACCTCGACCCCGGTATACCACATCCTTCCAATTCACTCTATTCCTTGCACGCCTTTCACACTCCTGCATGTTCAGGCCCCGATCACTCAAAATCTTTTTCACTCCATCCTTCTACCTCCAATTTGGTCTCCCACTTCTCCTCGTTCCCTCCACCTCAGACACATATATCCCCTTGGTCAATCTTTCCTCACTCATTCTCTCCATGTGACCAAACCATTTCAAAACACCCTCCTCTGCTCTCTCAACCACACTCTTTTTATTTCCACACATCTTTCTTACCCTTACATTACTTACTCGATCAAACCACCTCACACCGCATATTGTCCTCAAACATCTCATTTCCAGCACATCCACCCTCCTACACACAGCTCTATCCATAGCCCACGTCTCGCAGCAATACAACATTGTTGGAACGACCATACCTTCAAACATACCCATTTTTGCTTTCCGAGATAATGTTCTCGATTTCCAAACATTCTTCAAGGATCCCAGAATTTTCGCCCCTTCCCCCACCCTATTATTCACTTCCGCTTCCATAGTTCCATCCGCTGCCAGATCCACTCCCAGATATCTAAAACACTTCATTTCCTCCAGTTTTTCTCCATTCAAACTTACCTCCCAATTGACTTGACCCTCAACCCTACTGTACCTAATAACCTTGCTCTTATTCACATTTAGTCTTAACTTTCTTCTTTCACACACTTTACTAAACTCAGTCACCAGCTTCTGCAGTTTCTCACATGAATCAGCCACCAGCGCTGTATCATCAGCGAACAACAACTGACTCACTTCCAAAGATCTCTCATCCACAACAGACTGCATACTTGCCCCTCTTTCCAAAACTCTTGCATTCACCTCCCTAACAATCCCATAAATAAACAAGTTAAACAACCATGGAGACATCACACACCCCTGCCGCAAACCTACATTCACTGACAACCAATCACTTTCCTCTCTTCCTACATGGACACATACCTTACATCCTCGATTAAAAATTTTCACTGCTTCTAACAACTTGCCTCCCACACCATATATTCTTAATAATTTCCACAGAGCATCTTTATCAACTTTATCATATGCCTTCTCCAGATCCATAAATGCTGCATACAAATCCATTTGCTTTTCTAAGTATTTCTCACATACATTCTTCAAAGCAAACACCTGATCCACACATCCTCTACCACTTCTGAAACCACGCTGCTCTTCCCCAATCTGATGCTCTGTACATGCCTTCACCCTCTCAATCAATACCCTCCCATATAATTTACCAGAAATACTCAACAAACTTATACCTCTGTAATTTGAGCACTCACCCTTATCCCCTTTGCCTTTGTACAATGACACTATGCAAGCATTCCGCCAATCCTCAGGCACCTCACCATGAATCATACATACATCAAATAACCTTACCAACCAGTCAACAATACAGTCACCCCACTTTTTAATAGATTCCACTGCAATACCATCCAAACCTGCTGCCTTGCTAGCTTTCATCTTCCGCAACGCTTTTACTACCTCTTCTCTGTTTACCAAATCATTTTCCCTAACCCTCTTACTTTTCACACCACCTCGACCAAAACACCCTATATCTGCCACTCTATCATCAAACACATTCAACAAACCTTCAAAATACTTACTCCATCTCCTTCTCACATCACCACTACTTGTTATCACTTCCCCATTAGCCCCCTTCACTGAAGTTCCCATTTGCTCCCTTGTCTTACGCACTTTAATTACCTTCTTCAAAAACATCTTTTTATTCTCCCTAAAATTTAATGATACTCTCTCACCCCAACTCTCATTTGCCCTCTTTTTCACCTCTTGCACCTTTCTATTGACCTCCTGCCTCTTTCTTTTATACATGTTTCACTCATTTGCATTGTTTCCCTGCAAAAATCGTCCAAATGCCTCTCTCTTCTCTTTCACTAATAATCTTACTTCTTCATCCCACCACTCACTACCCTTTCCAATCAACCCACTTCCCACGATTCTCATGCCACAAGCATCTTTTGCGCAAGCCATCACTGCTTCCCTAAATACATCCCATTCCTCCCACACTCCCCTTACCTCCTTTGTTCTCACCTTTTTCCATTCTGTACTCAGTCTCTCCCGGTACTTCCTCACACAAGTTTCCTTCCCAAGCTCACTTACTCTCACCACTCTCTTCACCCCAACATTTTCTCTTCTTTTCTGAAAACCTCTACAAACCTTCACCTTCGCCTCCACAAGATAATGATCAGACATCCCTCCAGTTGCACCTCTCAGCACATTAACATCCAAAAGCCTCTCTTTCGCGCGCCTATCAATTAATACGTAATCTAATAACGCTCTCTGGCCATCTCTCCAACTTACATACGTATACTTATGTATATCTAGCTTTTTAAACCAGGTATTCCCAATCACCAGTCCTTTTTCAGCACATAAATCTACAAGCTCTTCACCATTTCCATTTACAACACTGAACACTCCATGTATACCAATTATTCCCTTAACTGCCACATTACTCACCTTTGCATTCAAATCACCCATCACTGTAACCCGGTCTTGTGCATCAAAACCACTAACACACTCATTCAGCTTCTCCAAAAACACTTGCCTCTCATGATCTTTCTTCTCATGCCCAGGTGCATATGGACCAATAATCATCCATCTCTCTCCATCAACTTTCAGTTTTACCGATATCAATCTAGAATTTACTTTCTTACACTCTATCACATACTCCCACCACTCCTGTTTCAGGAGTAGTACTACTCCTTCCCTTGCTCTTGTCCTCTCAATAACCCCTGACTTTACTCCCAAGACATTCCCAAACAACTCTTCCCCTTTACCCTTGAGCTTCGTTTCACTCAGAGCCAAACCATCCAGGTTCCTTTCCTCAAACATACTACCTATCTCTCCTTTTTTCTCATCTTGGTTACATCCACACACATTTAGACACCCCAATCTGAGACTTTGAGGTGGATAAGCACTACCCGCGTGACTCCTTCTTCTGTTTCCCATTTTAGAAAGTTAAAATACAAGGAGGGGAGGGTTTCTGGCCCTCCTCTCCCGTCCCCTTTAGTCGCCTTCTACGACATGTGAGGAATGCGTGGGAAGTATTCTTTCTCCCCTATCCCCAGGGATAGGGGAGAATCATACTTAACCGCGGTCACCCGCTTTAGCGAGGTAGCGTAAGGAAACAGACGAGGAATGACTCAACCCACCCACATACGTAAACGCCCACACACGCACATATACATAAATATACAATTTTACGTATGCATACGAATACATACACAGATATATACATATATACACATGTACATATCCATACTTGCTGCCTTCATCCACCCCGGTTGATACCCCGCCACACACGATATACCATTTCTCTCTCTCTCTCTCTCTCTCTCTCTCTCTCTCTCTATATATATATATATATATATATATATATATATATATATATATATATATATATATATATATATATATATATATATATATATATATATATATATATAACATTGTTGGAACCACATATACCCATTTTTGCTCTCTGAGATAACGTTCTCGCCTTTCACGCATTCTTCAACGCTCCCAGATCCTTCGCTCCCTCCCCCACCCTGTGACCCACTTCCGCTTCCATGGTTCCATCTGCTGCCAAATCCACTCCCAGATATCTGAAACACTTCACTTCCTCCAGTTTTTCTCCATTCAAACTTACCTCCCAGTTGACTTGTCCCTCAACCCTACTGTACCTAATAACCTTGCACTTATTTACATTTACTCTCGACTTACTTCTTTCACACACTTTACCAAAGTCAGACACCAACTTCTGCAGTTTCTCACCCGAATCAGCCACCAGAGCTGTATCATCAGCGAACAAAAACTGACTCACTTCCCAAGCTCTCTCATCCACAACAGACTGCATACTTGCCCTTCTCTCTAAAACTCTTGCATTCACCTCCATAACAAACCCATCCATAAACAAATTCAACAACCACGGAGGTATCACGCACCCCTGCCACAAACCGACATTCACTGAGAACCAATCATTTTCCTCTCTTCCTACTCGTACACATGCCATATATATATATATATATATATATATATATATATATATATATATATATATATATATATATATATATATATATATATATCCTGGCTGATGGAGCTTTGTATGTTCTATGAAGGTGCGCGTTCATATACACTTTATTCGTATTCATACTCCTCGTTGTACAGTCAGGTTCGGTAAAACGCTCTCAGCTGGCTATGTGTTCTGTTCGGAAACAACCGATAGACCCCGTTGCTCACCATAGTGAGACGAAGGGTATTCGAGTATATATATATATATATATATATATATATATATATATATATATAGAATGTAACTTAGACATTGAAGCTTATTCTTTCATTGAAATGTGAACAAATGGAGCATTTTTTTTTTTCAAAGTGATAGAGATGGAAAGCAAAAAGGTGTTTTTCATGAATGTACTGGAAAACTTGAGGTCCAGATAAACTTTTGGTCTGTCAAGACTTTATTATGGCGGATGACCAACTACCTACCCTCATGTATCCAAGATACGGTTGTACTTTGTGTAGTGAAGACAATTGAGAACATCATAAGCCAATATCCCAATTTCATGATGAGAGAAGAAGTGAACCAGGCAGTATGATACAGTACTTAAATTGATGAAAACTACTATTGACGTTTGTGTAAATAAATCATACATTTCCCTTTTCCATAGCCAGAGGTTGAACCATTATGTGACATTCATTTTTCATTTCATTTCCAGCTAGAAGTTTCAGTTTTCTAAGTTATTTCTTACATTTTCATATATATATATATATATATATATATATATATATATATATATATATATATATATATATATATATATATATATATATATATATATATATATATTTTCTTTTAAACTATTCGCCATTTCCCGCGTTAGCGAGGTAGCGTTAAGAACAGAGGACTGGGCCTTTTTTGGAATATCCTCACCTGGCCCCCTCTGTTCCTTCTTTTGGAAAATTAAAAAAAAAAAACGAGAGGGGATGATTTCCAGCCCCCCGCTCATATATATATATATATATATATATATATATATATATATATATATATATATATATATATATATATATATATATATATATATATATATATATATATATATATATATATATATATATATATATATATATATATATATGTATATATATATATATATATATATATATATATATATATATATATATATATATATATATATATATATATATATATATATATATATATATATTGGGGATGAGAGAGCTTGGGAAGTGAGTCAGTTGTTGTTCGCTGATGATTGGTTCTCAGTGAATGTAGGTTTGCGGCAGGGGTGTGTGATGTCTCCATGGTTGTTTAATTTGTTTATGGATGGGGTTGTTAGGGAGGTGAATGCAAGAGTTTTGGAAAGAGGGGCAAGTATGAAGTCTGTTGGGGATGAGAGACCTTGGGAAGTGAGTCAGTTGTTGTTCGCTGATGATACAGCGCTTGTGGCTGATTCATGTGAGAAACTGCAGAAGCTGGTGACTGAGTTTGGTAAAGTGTGTGAAAGAAGAAAGTTAAGAGTAAATGTGAATAAGAGCAAGGTTATTAGGTACAGTAGGGTTGAGGGTCAAGTCAATTGGGAGGTGAGTTTGAATGGAGAAAAACTGGAGGAAGTGAAGTGTTTTAGATATCTGGGAGTGGATCTGGCAGCGGATGGAACCATGGAAGCGGAAGTGGATCATAGGGTGGGGGAGGGGGCGAAAATTCTGGGAGCCTTGAAGAATGTGTGGAAGTCGAGAACATTATCTCGGAAAGCAAAAATGGGTATGTTTGAAGGAATAGTGGTTCCAACAATGTTGTATGGTTGCGAGGCTTGGGCTATGGATAGAGTTGTGCGCAGGAGGATGGATGTGCTGGAAATGAGATGTTTGAGGACAATGTGTGGTGTGAGGTGGTTTGATCGAGTAAGTAACGTAAGGGTAAGAGAGATGTGTGGAAATAAAAGAGCGTGGTTGAGAGAGCAGAGGAGGGTGTTTTGAAATGGTTTGGGCACATGGAGAGAATGAGTGAGGAAAGATTGACCAAGAGGATATATGTGTCGGAGGTGGAGGGAACGAGGAGAAGAGGGAGAACAAATTGGAGGTGGAAAGATGGAGTGAAAAAGATTTTGTGTGATCGGGGCCTGAACATGCAGGAGGGTGAAAGGAGGCCAAGGAATAGAGTGACTTGGAGCGATGTGGTATACCGGGGTTGACGTGCTGTCAGTGGATTGAATCGGGGCATGTGAAGCGTCTGGGGTAAACCATGGAAACTGTGTAGGTATGTATATTTGCGTGTGTGGACGTATGTATATACATGTGTATGGGGGTGGGTTGGGCCATTTCTTTCGTCTGTTTCCTTGCGCTACCTCGCAAACGCGGGAGACAGCGACAAAGCAAAAAAAAAAAAAAAAATATATATATATATATATATATATATATATATATATATATATATATATATATATATATATATATATATTTTTTTTTTTTTTTTTTTTTTTTTTTTGGGACGATTTTTGCAGGGAAAAAATGCAATTGAGTGGGAGAAGTATAAAAGAAAGAGACAGGAGGTCAAGAGAAAGGTGCAAGAGTTGAAAAAAAGGGCAAATGAGAGTTGGGGTGAGAGACTATCAGTAAATTTTAGGGAGAATAAAAAGATGTTCTGGAAGGAGGTAAATAGGGTGCGTAAGACAAGGGAGCAAATGGGAACTTCAGTAAAGGGCGTAAATGGGGAGGTGATAACAAGTAGTGGTGATGTGAGAAGGAGATGGAATGAGTATTTTGAAGGTTTGTTGAATGTGTCTGATGACAGAGTGGCAGATATAGGGTGTTTGGGTCGAGGTGGTGTGCAAAGTGAGAGGGTTGGGGAAAATGATTTGGTAAACAGAGAAGAGGTAGTAAAAGCTTTGCGGAAGATGAAAGCCGGCAGGGCAGTAGGTTTGGATGGTATTGCAGTGGAATTTGTTAAAAAGGGGGGTGACTGTATTGTTGACTGGTTGGTAAGGTTATTTAATGTATGTATGACTCATGGTGAGGTGCCTGAGGATTGGCGGAATGCTTGCATAGTGCCGTTGTACAAAGGCAAAGGGGATAAGAGTGAGTGCTCAAATTACAGAGGTATAAGTTTGTTGAGTATTCCTGGTAAATTATATGGGAGGGTATTGATTGAGAGGGTGAAGGCATGTACAGAGCATCAGATTGGGGAAGAGCAGTGTGGTTTCAGAAGTGGTAGAGGATGTGTGGATCAGGTGTTTGCTTTGAAGAATGTATGTGAGAAATACTTAGAAAAGCAAATGGATTTGTATGTAGCATTTATGGATCTGGAGAAGGCATATGATAGAGTTGATAGAGATGCTCTGTGGAAGGTATTAAGAATATATGGTGTGGGAGGCAAGTTGTTAGAAGCAGTGAAAAGTTTTTATCGAGGATGTAAGGCATGTGTACGTGTAGGAAGAGAGGAAAGTGATTGGTTCTCAGTGAATAATATATATATATTTATATATATATATATATATATATATATATATATATATATATATATATATATATATATGTATAATATATATATATATATATATATATATATATATATATATATATATATATATATATATATATATATATATATATATATTTTTTTTTTTTTTTTTTTTTTTTTTTGCTTTGTCGCTGTCTCCCGCGTTTGCGAGGCAGCGCAAGGAAACAGACGAAAGAAATGGCCCAAACCACCCCCATACACCTACCTTGACTCAATCTTTTTATTTCCACACATCTCTCTTACCCTTACGTTACTTACTCGATCAAACCACCTCACACCACACATTGTCCTCAAACATCTCATTTCCAGCACATCCATCCTCCTGCGCACAACTCTATCCATAGTCCACGCCTCGCAACCATACAACATTGTTGGAACCACTATTCCTTCAAACATACCCATTTTTGCTTTCCGAGATAATGTTCTCGACTTCCACACATTATATATATATATATATATATATATATATATATATATATATATATATATATATATATATATATATATATATATATATATATATATATATATATATATATATATATATATATATATATATATATATATATATATATATATATATATTTGTATATATATATATATATAGATATATATATATATATATATATATATATATATATATATATATATATATATATATATATATATATATATATATATATATATATATATATATATATTATCCCTGGGGATAGGGGAGGAAGAATACTTCCCACGCATTCCTCACGTGTCGTAGAACTAGGCGACTAGAGGGGACGGGAGCGGGGGGCCAGAAATCCTCCATTCCTTGTATTTTAACTTTATAAAATGGGAAACAGAAGAAGGAGTCACGCGGGGAGTGCTCATTCTCCTCGTAAGCTCAGATTGGGGTGTCTAAATGTGTGTGGATGTAACCAGTATGTGAAAAAAGGAAAGATAGGTAGTATGTTTGGGGAGAGGAACCTGGATGTTTTGGCTCTGAGTGAAACGAAGCTTAAGGGTAAAAGGGAAGAGTGGTATGGGAATGTCTTGGGAGTAAAGTCAGGGGTTAGTGAGAGGACAAGAGCAAGGGAAGGAGTAGCACTACTCCTGAAACAGGAGTTGTGGGAGTATATGATAGAGTGTAAGAACGTAAATTCTAGATTAATATGGGTAAAACTAAAAGTTGATGGAGAGAGATGGGTGATTATTGGCGCATATGCACCTGGGCATGAGAAGAAAGATCATGAGAGGCAAGTGTTTTTGGAGCAGCTGAATGAGTGTGTTAGTGGTTTTGATGCACAAGACCGGGTTATAGTGATGGGTGATTTGAATGCAAAGGTGAGTAATGTGGCAGTTGAGGGAATAATTGGTATACATGGGGTGTTCAGTGTTGTAAATGGAAATGGTGAAGAGCTTGTAGATTATGTGCTGAAAAAGGACTGGTGATTTGGAATACCTGAATTAAAAAGCGAGATATACCTAAGTATACGTATGTAAGTAGGAGAGATGGCCAGAGAGCATTATTGGATTACGTGTTAATTGACAACCACGCGAAAGAGAGACTTTTAGATGTTATTGTGCTGAGAGGTGCAACTGGAGGGATGTCTGATCATTATCTTATGGAGGCGAAGGTGAAGATTTGTATGGGTTTTCAGAGAAAAAGAGAGAATGTTGGGGTGAAGAGAGTGTTGAGAGTAAGTGAGCTTGGGAAGGAGACTTGTGTGAGGAAGTACCAGGAGAGACTGAGTACAGAATGGAAAAAGGTGAGAACAAAGGAGGTAAGGGGAGTGGGGGAGGAATGGGATGTATTTAGGGAAGCAGTGATGGAGTGCGCAAAAGATGCTTGTGGCATGAGAAGCGTGGGAGGTGGGTTGATTAGGAAGGGTAGTGAGTGGTGGGATGAAGAAATAAGATTATTAGTGAAAGAAAAGAGAGAGGCATTTGGACGATTTTTGCAGGGAAAAAATGCAAATGAGTGGGAGATGTATAAAAGAAAGAGACAGGAGGTCAAGAGAAAGGTGCAAGAGGTGAAAAAGAGGGCAAATGAGAGTTGGGGTGAGAGAGTATCATTAAATTTTAGGGAGAATAAAAGGATGTTTTTGAAGGAGGTAAATAAAGTGCGTAAGACAAGGGAACAAATGGGAACTTCAGTGAAGGGGGCTAATGGGGAGGTGATAACAAGTAGTGGTGATGTGAGAAGGAGATAGAGTGATTATTTTGAAGGTTAGTTGAATGTGTTTGATGATACAGTGGCAGATATAGGGTGTTTTGGTCGAGGTGGTGTGGAAAGTGACAGGGTTAGGGAAAATGATTTGGTAAATAGAGAAGAGGTAGTAAAAGCGTCGCGGAAGATGAAAGCCGGCAAGGCAGCAGGTTTGAATGGTATTGCAGTGGAATTTATTAAAAAAAGGGGAGACTGTATTGTTGACTGGTTGGTAAGGTTATTTAATGTATGTATGATTCATGGTGAGGTGCCTGAGGATTGGCGGAATGCTTGCATAGTGCCATTGTACAAAGGCAAAGGGGATAAGAGTAAGTGCTCAAATTACAGAGGTATAAGTTTGTTGAGTATTTCTGGTAAATTATATGAGAGGGTATTGATTGAGAGGATGAAGGCATGTACAGAGCATCAGATTGGGGAAGAGCAGTGTGGTTTCAGAAGTGGTAGAGGATGTGTGGATCAGGTGTTTGCTTTGAGGAATGTACGTGAGAAATACTTAGAAAAGTAAATGCATTTGTATGTAGCATTTATGGATCTGGAGAAGGCATATGATAGAGTTGATAGAGATGCTCTGTGGAAGGTACTAAGAATATGTGGTGTGGAAGGCAAGTTGTTAGAAGCAGTGAAAAGTTTTTATCGAGGATGTAAGGCATGTGTACGTGTAGGAAGAGAGGAAAGTGATTGGTTGTCAGTGAATATAGGTTTGCGGCAGGGGTGTGTGATGTCTCCAAGGTTGTTTAATTTGTTTATGGATGGGGTTGTTAGGGAGGTGAATGCATGAGTTTTGGAAAGAGGGGCAAGGATGGAGTCTGTTGTGGATGAGAGAGCTTGGGAAGTGAGTCAGTTGTTGTTCGCTGATGATACAGCGCTGGTGGCTGATTCATGTGAGAAACTGCAGAAGCTGGTGACTGAGTTTGGTAAAGTGTGTGAAAGAAGAAAGTTAAGAGTAAATGTGAATAAAAGCAAGGTTATTAGGTACAGTAGGGTTGAGGGTCAAGTCAATTGGGAGGTAAGTTTGAATGGAGAAAAACTGGAGGAAGTAAAGTGTTTTAGATATCTGGGAGTGGATTTGGCAGCGGATGGAACCATGGAAGCGGAAGTGAATCATAGGGTGGGGGAGGGGGCGAAAATTCTGGGAGCCTTGAAGAATGTTTGGGAGTCGAGAACATTATCTCGGAAAGCAAAGATGGGTATGTTTGAAGGAATAGTGGTTCCAACAGTGTTGTATGGCTGCGAGGCGTTGGCTTTGGATAGAGTTGTGCGGAGGAGGGTGGATGTGCTGGAAATGAGATGTTTGAGGACAATATGTGGTGTGAGGTGGTTTGATCGAGTAAGTAATGTAAGGGTAAGAGAGATGTGTGGAAATAAAAAGAGCGTGGTTGAGAGAGCAGAAGAGGGTGTTTTGAAATGGCTTTGGGCACATGGAGAGAATGAGTGAGGAAAGATTGACCAAGAGGATATATGTGTCGGAGGTGGAGGGAACGAGAAGTGGGAGACTAAATTGGAGGTGGAAAGATGGAGTGAAAAAGATTTTGTGTGATCGGGGCCTGAACATGCAGGAGGGTGAAAGGAGGGCAAGGAATAGAGTGAATTGGATCGATGTGGTATACCGGGGTTGACGTGCTGTCAGGGCATGTGAAGCGTCTGGGGTAAACCATGGAAAGATGTGTAGGTATGTATATTTGCGTGTGTGGACGTATGTATATACATGTGTATGGGGGTGGGTTGGGCCATTTCTTTCGTCTGTTTCCTTGCGCTACCTCGCAAACGCGGGAGACAGCGGCAAAAAAAAAATATATATATATATATATATATATATATATGTATATATATATATATATATATATATATATATATATATATATATATATATATATATATATATATATATATATATATATATATATATATGGGAATAAATAAAGGCAGACAATATGAATTATGTACGTGTGTATATATGTATATGTCTGTGTATGTATATATATATGTATGTATACATTGAGATGTATAGGTATGTATATTTGCGTGTGTGGACGTGTATGTATATACATGTGTATGTGGGTGGGTTGGGCCATTCTTTCGTCTGTTTCCTTGCGCTACCTCGCTAACGCGGGAGACAGTGACAAATCAAAATAAACAAATAAAATAAAAATATATATATATATATATATTATATATATATATATATATATATATATATATATATATATACATTTTCTTTTTTCTTTCATACTATTAGCCATTTCCCGCCTCAGCGAGGTAGCGTTAAGAACAGAGGACTGAGCCTCTGAGGAAACATCCACACCCCGCCCCTTATCTGTTCCTTCCTTTGGAAAATTGAGAAAAAAAAAAAAAGAGAGAGAGGGGAAGATTTTCAGCCCCCCCCCCCCCCCCCCTCCCTCCCCTTTTAGTCGCCTTCTACGACACGCAGGGAATACCTGCGAAGTATTCTTTCTCCCCTATCCCCAGGGATAATATATATATATATATATATATATATATATATATATATATATATATATATATATATATATATATATATATATATATATTTTTGCTTTGTCGCTGTCTCCCGCGTTAGCGAGGTAGCGCAAGGAAACAGACGAAAGAATGGCCCAACCCACCCACATGCATATGCAAATACATACACGTTTACACACGCAAATATACATACCTATACATCTCAACGTATAAATATACATACACAAACAGACATATACATATATACACACTTACACAGTGCACACTTTCTTTTCTTTCAAACTATTCGCCATTTCCCGCATTAGCAAGGTAGCGTTAGAGGCCTGGGCCTCTGTTGGAATATCCTCACCTGGCCCCCTTCTCTGTTCCTTCTGTTGGAAAATTAAAAAAAAAAAATAAGAGGGGAGGATTTCCAGCCCCCCACTTCCTCCCCTTTCAGTCGCCTTCTACGACACTCAGGGAATACGTGGGAGGTATTCTTTCTCCCCTATCCCCAGGGATAATTCATACTATCTGCCTTTATTCATTTTCTTCGCCACCTCACCCCACATGAAATAATAACCCCCCCACTCATGTGTCTTAGTCTCTAGCTCTCATGTAACAATGCACCGAAACCACAGCTCCCTTTCCACATCCAGGCCCCACAGAACTTCCCATGGTTTACCCCAGACGCTTCACATGCCCTGATTCAATCCACTGACAGCACGTCGACCCCGGTATACCACATCGTTCCATTTCACTCTATTCCTTGCACGCCTTTCACCTTCCTGCATGTTCAGGCCCCGTCACTCAAAATCTTTTTCACTCCATCTTTCCACCTACAATTTGGTCTCCCACTTCTCGTTCCCTCCACCTCCGACACATATATCCTCTTGGTCAATCTTTCCTCACTCATTCTCTCCATGTGACCAAATAATTTCAAAGCACCCTCTTCTGCTCTCTCAACCACACTCTTTTTATTACCACACATCTCTCTTACCCTATTATTACTTACTCGATCAAACCACCTCACACCACATATTGTCCTAAAACATCTCATTACCAGCACATCCGCCCTCCTGCCCACAACTCTATCTATAGCCCACGCCTCGCAACCATACAACATTGTTGGAACCACTATTCCTTCAAACATACCCATTTTTGCTTTCCGAGATAATGTTCTCGACTTCCACACATTCTTCAAGGCTCCCAAAATTTTCGCTCCCTCCCCCACCCTATGATTCACTTCCGCTTTCATGGTTCCATCTGCTGCCAAATCCACTCCCAGATATCTAAAACACTTCACTTCCTCCAGTTTTTCTCCATTCAAACTTACCTCCCAATTGACTTGACCCTCAACCCTACTGTACCTAATAACCTTGCTCTTATTCACATTTGCTCTCAACTTTCTTCTTTCACACACTTTACCAAACTCAGTCACCAGCTTCTGCAGTTTCTCACATGAATCAGCCACCAGCGCTGTATCATCAGCGAACAACAACTGACTCACTTCCCAAGCTCTCTCATCCACAACAAACTGCATACTTGCCCCTCTTTCCAAAACTCTTGCATTCACCTCCCTAACAACCCCATCCATAAACAAATTAAACAACTATGGAGACATCACACACCCCTGCCGCAAACCTACATTCACTGAGAACCAATCACTTTCCTCTCTTCCTACACGTACACATGCCTTACATCCTCGATAAAAACCTTTCACTGCTTCTAACAACTTGCCTCCCACACCATATATTCTTAATACCTTCCATAGAGCATCTCTATCAACTCTATCATATGCTTTCTCCAGATCCATAAATGCTACATACAAAACCATTTGCTTCTCTAGGTATTTCTCACATACATTCCTCAAAGCAAACACTGATCCACACATCCTCTACCACTTCTGAAACCACACTGCTCTTCCCCAATCTGATGCTCTGTACATGCCTTCACCCTCTCAATCAATACCCTCCCATATGATTTCCCAGGAATACTCAACAAACTTATACCTCTGTAATTTGAGCACTCACCTTTGTGCCGTTTGCCTTTGTACAATGGCACTATGCAAACATTCCGCCAATCCTCAGGCACCTCATCATGAATCATGCATACATTAAATAACCTTACCAACCAGTCAACAATACAGTCACCCCCTTTTTTTAATAAATTCCACTGCAATACTATCCAAACCCGCTGCCCTGCCGGCTTTCATCTTCCGGAAAGCTTTTACTACCTCTTCTCTGTTTACCAAATCATTTTCCCTAACCCTCTCACTTTGCACACCACCTCGACCAAAACACCCTATATCTGCCACTTTATCATCAAACACATTCAACAAACCTTCAAAATACTCACTCCATCTCCTTCTCACATCACCACTACTTGTTATCACCTCCCTATTAGCCCCCTTCACTGAGGTTCCCATTTGTTCCTTTGTCTTACGCACTTTATTTACCTCCTTCAAAAACATCTTTTTATTCTTCCTAAAGTTTAATGATACTTTCTCACCCCAACTCTCATTTGCCCTCTTTTTCACCTCTTGCACCTTTCTCTCGTCCTCCTACCTCTTTCTTTTATACATCTCCCAGTCATTTGCATTATTTCCCTGCAAAAATCGTCCAAATGCCTCTCTCTTCTCTTTCACTACTAATCTTACTTCTTCATCCCACCACTCACTACCCTTTCTAATCTGCCCACCTCCCACGCTTCTCATGCCAGAAGCATCCTTTGCGCAAGCCATCACTGCTTCCCTAAATACATCCCATTCCTCCCCCACTCCCCTTACCTCCCTATACTTTATATATATATATATATATATATATATATATATATATATATATATATATATATATATATATATATATATATATATATATATGTATATATATATATATATATATATATATATATATATATATATATATATATATATATATATATATATATATATATATATATATATATATCAACCGCAGTTGGTGATGTAGCCTTGGTGTAACTCGGTATCTTTCACTGGAAAAATGGCTTCTCTCAGTGATGGCGGCGAGCGTTGGTTGTGCGTGGGTGCTGACTGCTGGTGTGTCCTCCCGTGGCTATCTGCACTGACGTCGCCACCATCTGCCTCGCTCCCACCAACCGCTGTAACTCTTTCCTGTGTGGCGATTCATGTTATGCCATTCCTGTCTCAGAAGGGCGTGAGCCCTTCACCAAGATGGGTGCCAACCAATCAAGGGCCCTCACCAGACTGGGGCCCTTATCAGATTGGGGCCCTTACCAGACTGGAGCCCTCATCAGGATGATTTCTTAAGACTCTACGCCCTTATAAGGCCAAGGTCTAACTAGCCTCAACCCTTACCTCGCCTCACTAGGATGTCTAGTCTCGGCCCTTTCCTAGGTGGATCCTCGCCAGTGTCTCTATAACTGGAGGAAGCAGACAGCCACCGACCAGGGACATACTGCCACCTATAGTATCGGGATAATTAATGAATGTAATGCGGTGTTTGTCACGTTCCCCTCCCTATCCCAAGTCTCTATCTCTTCTCTTTGCTTTACGTACACGTAAGTTGCTGGTGTTTATTCCTCGAACTCACATACCCCCCCCCCCCCCCCCACACACACACACACACACACACATCACCTCTCCAGATAAAGTGTGCCTCGATTTAGCTCTTTCTTTTCTTTCATCTACGTAACGTCCGTAACGCACCTCTCCCTAGTGGAACACCGTCTGTCCATTTCTTTCCTGACTTTCCTCTCTGGAAAATCCAGCTGTCCAAAGCTGCATCTCCTTTATACTATCAAATCTCCAAGTATAATCGCTGCCATTGTTCCTGCTCCAAGAGTGGTGTCTGTGCTTACTGCAGTGTAAAGGCAGTCACTACTTTCCTCGTGGATCTCAAGTCTCCCAACTTTGAAGTCATCAGGCTCGAAATCTTTTTACCTTCTATAACTTTGCTTTCATGTCTTGTATATTATCCCCGCTAGTTCCTCTATCTATGTCCAGTTCTTCGACTGTCTGACTTCCTGCCACGAAGCACTGTTTTCTTCATAGCCGTGTACCGAAATCCTTTATGTTGATTTCAAATTACACCACAAGGATTACTTATACTCTACTTGGGATGATCCCAGTAGAGTCGAGCCCTTTTAACACTCCTCCTAAATGACCTAGAACGAATGACTAAACACCCAGCAACAACTCTCTCAATACGTTCGACCTCTTTCTTTAACCTTTGAACCCGCCCACCATATATAGGCTATTTCAGTTCCCTTCTGGTCCTGCCACCACAATCTTATCTCTAACATTTCCAGACAGGCACGCCCACCCCTCATACCCCTTGGCAATGGCAACTACGTCACTCTGGGAGAGCTTAGCATCTGTCTTCCCTGGGAAGCTTCTTTACTGACCTTCCTTGAGACGGGTACCGCTCCGATAGTCGGCATACCTCCAGTTGTGCTGACCGTATAGCGGAGGTCATCTTGGCTGAGATGGAGTCATACATTTCCACTAAAATCTCTCTCCTTCTTCCCCCCCGATCGTGATGGGCTGATTGCTCTTGCTGTAATGCCAGCCACATGCTTGCCACATCACTAACAGAGTGTATTGACCCATGAAACTCTTAACTTCATCTGAATCTTACTCCACTTTCGAATCTGTTTGCCACAAAGCTGTTCTTCGTAAATTCAAGCACGTCATCAGGAAATGAAAGTGTGCTAATTTGATTTCTTCCCATGGATCTTTCTGGTACTCAGGCAAAAGCATCTCCCATACCTTTCCTCCTCTTCTCCGACTCAATCAGTCTAGAGCTGATAATCCAAATGATAAAGCATCTCTTTTCCGTATTTCATTCTTCTATAATTCCACTTCGGATTAATTCTTCATTTAGCCCTACTCCCTCACCTACTCCCACTAATCCTATGACCTCTCCTATATGGATATTCCTCTTGTAGGGTCTTCCCAAGTAATTTCCCAGCTTCAAATGCGTGTGGTTCAGATAAACATACTTCCTCGAGTCCCACGGGAGTGTGCCTCCGATACTTGGCTACCTGTTTCATATATGTCTCTGAAAATCCAAACTTTTCCTACTAAGGAACACGCCTTTGGTAAAGCTCAACCCTGAGACGGGAAACGGTTCTGATCCTTCCAACTATCGCGACGGTTACTCTTATTTCTGTTGTCTCTAAAGTCTGCAAAACTCTACTTAGCTCTCATTTCCTCAGATGCTTAGGATCCAGTTCCTATCTTTCTGATCATCAACTCACCCACTGTGGCGTCATGGATACTGGTGATCATCGCTCCTGTGTGACCCACAACTGGTTTTCCTCACTTGGGGAATTTGGTGAAACTTTTGTCAAGTCTCGTGACATCGCCAAAGCATTTGACGGAGTGTGGCATAATATTTCCTCTGAGAACTTCCTTTCCATTTTTCTCTGCTCTCTACTGTGTAGCTTCCTGTGTAAGTTGGTCCATTGCACTTAGTCGTTGAAAGAGCGACCTTCCCTTCTTGCCCCAGTCTTTTCGCCATCTGTCTTCTCTTCCCTCTCCAGCTGCCAACACTTACGCTGATGATTCTACCTATATATTTCAGCTCACTCTCTTTCATGAATCTGATACTCGTTCTCTTTTTCTCACTGAACATATTTTTGTCTTATTTCAGACCAGTGCATCTGAGAATAGAGAAGCGATAGAGTGGTTATACTCAACAGAGCTTAAAGCACAATTTGTACCTGTATCTCATAGGAGAGATGCTTGTGGTGTTCACTATGAAAACATCCACAATTCAACCCTGTAGTAATATGAATACGTTGGTCATAACCATATCCTCCACTCTATACTGGAAGCCCCACGCTGTCATTATACACATTATACACAACTGGCGGCGTTGTGTACGTGCGGCTTTCTCTTTTTTTCTGGCTCCTGTATGATGTCTACTTGGGTTCAATTCACCCCAGTATGTGTATCATGGAGTATTACTCGCTGAAACGGGGTGGCTTTTCCTTCACCTTTCTATTAGCCAGAGTGAAATCCAAAGTCTTGTGTCTCATTTATTCTCCAGGAATCACCTCTCCCCACCCACCACTTCCTGATTGCCGTGATACTGCTGGTTTCTCTCTCTTCCACAGGGATCATTTTGGCCGCTCTTCTCATGAGCTGTCTACTTATGCTTCTGCCACCAAGGCTCGAACCTGTGGTATTCATCTGGCTGCTGCTTCCCATAGTTTTTTTTTGTGGAAGTCAGTCACGCGAGGATTGACCATTATGTTATCTCTTTATTTCCTCGAATAGCAAAGTAGTCGAATTCTCTTCCTTCTTTCATCTTTTCTTCTTTTAAGAGTCAGGTCTACAGACACCTGAGGTCCTCAGATGAATTTCTTCATTCATTTTCTCATATTTCATTTCTTTTTTTTTCACCCAAGACAGCCAAGACTCGGGCATGTCTTACCGCCATGTCATTCACTCCAGTGGGAAAATCTGGACCCACATTAGGTTGAACCATCACAAAGTCGAGCCTCATGAGATCGGATCCTTACCAGGTTTGTGCCTCACCACGCCGAACCCTCACCAGCTTCAACCCCTACAAGGGTAAGCCACAGCAATCCAGGTCCACACTAAGTTTGTCCCTAACTAATCTGTACCCATACAAGACTGAACCGCCCCAACCAAGGCTCTCACCAGACTTATCCCTGACTAGGAGAGGCCTAACCAAACAGGAGCCTTACCAAGCTGGCCCTAACTAAGGCCCGTGTCAGGTTAGGCTCTTGCAAAGGAAGAACTCACCGGACTAATTCGCACGACACCCTCATTAAGCTGTAAGCTCTTCAGCATTATCTTGTCAAGCTTGATCCTTATCACCGTGTCCCACATTAACCATTTCCTGTTTATGTGTAGGGAGGGGGAGGGACTCTTAAGCCTTTGGGGTCCCGTCTCAGTGTCTCATAATGTAATCCTTGAGATCCCTTACATACCTTGTCCAGTTCGCCCACTGCCCTGCTCTTGGAGAGTATTTTCTCACATCTTTCTTCAACTTTTTTATCTGAGTTTCTTGTTGTAATCCCTGGTTGTACCCCCTGGCCACACCCCACAACTGAAGAGTTCTTCGCTTCTAAGAACTGATCAAAATCAATATTCTCTGAACTGTTCGGGAAGTTCTAGAGGTTATCTTTATGTCGTACTGGTACTTATATCTCTTGGTGGTGTGGGTGGGACGAGACTTTCTCTCCTTCTCCTATGGCTCATCTCTCTTACTCTAAATAATATTTCGTCTCATGCTAGAATCTTATTAGCAAGGAGTTCAAACTGTTTATACATTCACCGAGTTAATTTGAGCAGGTGATGGAAATACAAGAATACCTTTTTGGATCTCCCCATGCACGCGTATGTGACGATAACTTTAATACTGAGATAATTCCCTCACTTCGTGTGACATGGTTTTCCTTGTGATTCTCTGGGAACTCAGTCAACCCCTACGTGCCTCACCGGGTTGGTCTGCTGTTCTTTACGTCCTGCGCAGTGACATTCAGGGTCTGGTCTCGTCTCACTCTAACACCATCTTCAGTGATTTACATTTGTTCAGGCTGACTATCTTTAGTGATTCATTCATACGACAACTGTTAAGATCCGTTCAGATATCTTTCGAGTGTTGTCACAATCTTGAATTTCCCATATTTCTCTCAGGCGTTTAGCATCATCTGCATGACTCATACCTCAGGAATATCAACGGCCCCTAAACTCAGGAGTCCTTCGGGACTCCATAAGTTACACTGTTGCCAAACCTGGAGGGGCATCTCTGATATGTATCCTCTCTTCCATGAGGGTGTTTCTCGATCCGCTGGAAGAGGCCTCTCTTACCAGCTTCGAAATACGTTTTCTATATTTCTACCAAACGAGTACACAAAGGTGCATCCTTAAGAGTACGCTCCTTTAGAAGATGAGGACAGACGGACATAATCTCTTTCATATAAGTAAAAGCGATCAGATATCCGCATGGTTCTGAGGAGTAAAGCCTGTAGACAATGTGATAAAGGACTGGGAACAGTGGAGCTCGAAGTGGACCACTTGCGACAAGCTCGAACTTCCAGTTCTGGAGAATTCGTCGTGTTCACATCACCACAACAGCGAAGATATGTGGCAGGATCATCGTCATCCCCCGTCAGTGGAGTCCTGACGGGCAACACTTCGTAGGGAACGCTTTGCTTCCAGCTAGGTTCTCCACCAGTACCCGCCACATTAATGACGATATGTGAAAGGATTTCGACAATT
>NC_092237.1:41943318-41945818 GCF_036320965.1 Panulirus ornatus
CTCACCTCCCCACCCTCAACCCTCACCTCCCCTCCCTCAACCCTCACCTCCCCTCCCTCAGGCATCACCTCCCCACCCTCAATCCTCACCTCCCCACCCTCAAACCCCAATTCCCCACCCTCAACCCTCAATTCCCCACCTTCAACCCTCAATTCCCCACCTTCAACCCTCACCTCCCCACCCTCAACCCTCACCTCCCCACCCTCAACCCTCACCACCCCACCCTCAATCCTCACCTCCCCACCCTCAACCCTCACCTCCCCACCCTCAACCCTCACCTCCCCTCCCTCAACCCTCACCTCCCCTCCCTCAGGCATCACCTCCCCACCCTCAACCCTCACCTCCCCTCCCTCAACCCTCACCTCCCCTCCCTCAGGCATCACCTCCCCATCCTCACCCGCACCTCCCCACCCTCATCCCTCTCCTCCCCAACCTCAGCCCTCACCTCCCCACCCTCAACCCTCACCTCCCCACCCTCAACCCTCACCTCCCCACCCTCAAACCTTTCCTCTCCACCCTCAACTCTCACCTCCCCATCCTCAACCCTCACCTCCCCACCCTCATCCCTCTCCTCTCCAACCTCAGCCCTCACCTCCCCACCCTCATCCCTCTCCTCCCCACCCTCAACCGTCTCCTCCCCAACCTCAACCCTCACCTCCCCACCCTCAACCCTCACTTCCCCACCCTCAACCCTCACCTCCCCACCCTCAACCCTCACTTCCCCACCCTCAACCCTTTCCTCTCCACCCTCAACTCTCACCTCCCCATCCTCATCCCTCTCCTCCCCACCCTCAACCCTCTCCTCCCCAACCTCAACCCTCACCTCCCCACCCTCAACCCTCACCTCCCCACCCTCAACCCTCGCCTCCCCACCCTCAACCCTTTCCTCTCCACCCTCAACTCTCACCTCCCCATCCTCATCCCTCTCCTCCCCACCCTCAGTCCTCTCCTCCCCACCCTCAACCCTCTCCTCTCCACCCTCAACCCTCTCCTCCCCACCCTCAGCCCTCTCCTCCCCATCCTCAGCCCTATCCTCCCCAACCTCAACCCTCACCTCCCCACCCTCAACCCTCACCTCCCCACCCCCAACCCTCGCCTCCCCACCCTCAACCCTTTCCTCTCCACCCTCAACTCTCACCTCCCCATCCTCATCCCTCTCCTCCCCACCCTCAGTCCTCTCCTCCCCACCCTCAACCCTCTCCTCTCCACCCTCAACCCTCTCCTCCCCACCCTCAGCCCTCTCCTCCCCATCCTCAGCCCTATCCTCCCCAACCTCAACCCTCACCTCCCCACCCTCAACCCTCACCTCCCCACCCCCAACCCTCGCCTCCCCACCCTCAACCCTTTCCTCTCCACCCTCAACTCTCACTTCCCCATCCTCATTCCTCTCCTCCCCACCCTCAACCCTCGCCTCCCCACCCTCAACCCTTTCCTCTCCACCCTCAACTCTCACCTCCCCATCTTCATCCCTCTCCTCCCCACCCTCAGCCCTCTCCTCCCCACCCTCAACCCTCACCTCCCCACCCTCAACCCTAACCTCCCCAACCTCAACCCTCACCTCCCCACCCTCAACCCTCACCTCCCCACCCTCAACCCCTCCCCTGACCTTCGTGGAGAACAGTTATGTGCTCTGTCTCTTGTGTGGTCGAAGATCACTTCCACCTTGCCATCCACACAGCGCTACATCTGCCCTGAGGGTAACATGGACGTCCCTGGAGACATGCTGTTTAGAGGACGAGGTTAAATATAACGTGTATGTTTATCTCTGGTTCATATAATAGGTTATCAGAATAGATGTGTAACAATAGGCTAGCTACTGGACGTGCAGGAGATGGGCTTAGTGTGCGTGCCTCTAGCGAGATAATGGCTAAGGTTTTAGATCTTCCAGGGACATAAATGAGGAGGTAAGACACAAAGCAGATAGCTTGGAGACTGTAATGATTACGGTGGACATGACGGGAGAGGGAAGTGAGGATTCTCCCGTAGTTAGACACGGGACGAAGCCCAGGTCAGTTTGCTCGCTTACGTTAGCAGGAGAGACTCGCTTGAAACGAGAAGTTACCTTAAGTGACGGTACTCTGCCTCCTATAGTGACGGTGCCAACCTAAGCAAGGTAAATCCGGCAATTTATATATATATATATATATATATATATATATATATATATATATATATATATATATATATATATATATATATATATATTCCTTTGAGTCCAAGTGGAGTCATAGGAATATACTTGATCAGGCACAAAATTGTGATCCTTTCCAATACATATATTTATCTTCTTTCATACGATTCGCCATTTCACGCGTTAGCAAGGTAGCGTTAAGAACAGAAGACTGGACATTTGAGGGAATATCCTCACCTGGGCCCCGTCTCTGTTCCCTCTTTTGGAAAGCTAAAAAAAAAAAAAAAAGAGGGAAAGATTTCCAGCCCCCCCTCCCCCCCCGCTCCCTTCCCATTTAGTCGCCTTCTACGACACGCAGGGAATACGTAG
>NC_092237.1:41950818-42018318 GCF_036320965.1 Panulirus ornatus
TGTCAAGGCTTTATTATGGCGGATGACCAACTACCTACCCTCATGTATCCAAGATATGGTTGTACTTTGTGGAATGAAGACAATTGAGAAACATCATAAGCCAATATTTCCTGTTTCATGATAAGAGAAGTAGACCAGGCAGTATGATACAGTGGTTAAATTGATGAAAACTACTATTGACGTTTGTGTAAATAAATTATACATTTCCCTTTTCCATAGCCAGAGGTTGAACCATTATGTGACATTCATTTTTCATTTCATTTCAAGCTAGAAGTTTCAGTTTTCTAAATTATTTCTTACATTTTTCATATGTATATATATATATATATATATATATATATATATATATATATATATATATATATATATATATATATATATATATATATATATATATATATGTATGTGTGTGTGTGTGTGTATATGCGTGTATGTGTGTGTATGTATGTATATATATATATATATATATATATATATATATATATATATATATATATATTATCCCTGGGATAGGGGTGAAAGAATACTTCCCACGCATTCCTCACGTGTCGTAGAAGGCGACTAGAGGGGACGGGACCGGGGGGCCAGAAATCCTCCCCTCCTTGTAATTCTAACTTTCTAAAAAATGGGAATATATATATATACATATATATATATATATATATATATATATATATATATATATATATATATATATATATATATATATACATATATATATATATGTATATATATATATGGGAGAGAGGAGAGAGACGTTTGGACGAAGTAGTGCGAATGACTGGGAGATATATAAAAATAAGAGGCAGGAGGTCAAGTGAAAAGTACAAGAAGTGAAAAACAGGGCAAATGAGAGTTGGGTAAGAGAGTATCATTAAATTTTAGGGAGAATAAAAGGATGTTTTGGAAGGAGGTAAATAAAGGGCGTAAGACAAGAGAATAAATGGGAACATCTTTGAAGAGGGCTAATGGGGAGGAAATAACAAGTAGTGGTGATGTGAGAAGGAGATGGAGTGAATATTTTGAAGGTTTGTTGAATGTGTTTGATGATAGAGTGGCAGATATAGGGTGTTTTGGCCGAGGCCGTATGCGAAGTGAGAGGGTTAGGGAGAATGGTTTGGTGAACAGAGAAGAGGTAGTGAAGGCATTGCGGAGGATGAAAGCCGATAGGGCGGTGGATGGTATTGCAGCGGAATTTATTAAAAAAGGGGTGACTGTGTTATTGAGTGGTTGGTAAGGGTATTCAATATATGTATGGTTCATGGTGAATGCATGCATAGTTCCATTGTACAAAGACAAGGGGGATTAAAGGTGGGTGTTCAAATTGCACAGGCATAAGTTTGTTGAGTATTGGGAAATTATATGGGAGGGTATTGATTGAGAGGGTGAAGGCACGTACAGAGCATCAGATTGGGGAAGAGCATTGTGGTTTCAGAAGTGGTAGAGGATGTGCGGATCAGGTGTTTGTTTTGAATAATATATGTGAGAAATACTTAGAAAGACAGATGGATTTGTATATGGCATTTATGGATCTAGAGAAAGCATATGAAAAAGTTGACAGAGATTCTTTGTGGGGGGTATCAAGAGTATATGGTGTGCGAGGTAAGTTGATGGATGCAGTGAGAAGTTTTTGTCAAGGATGTAAGGCATGTGTGCGAGTAGGGAAAGAGGAGGGTGATTGGTTCCCGGTGAATGTCTGTTTGCAGCAGGGGTGCGTGATGTCTCCATGGTTGTTTAATTTGTTTATGGATGGGGTTGTTAGAGAGGTAAATGCAAGAGTTTTGGAGAGGAGGGCAAGTATACAGTCTGTTGTGGAGGAGAGGAGTTGGGTATTGAGTCAGTTGTTGTTCGCTGATGATACAGCGCTGGTGGGTGACGGGTGAGAAATTGCAGAAGTTGGTGACTGAGTGTGGTAAAGTGTGTGAAAGAAGAAAGCTGAGAGTAAATGCGAATAAGAGTAAGGTTATTAGGTTCAGTAGGGTTGAGGGACAAGTTGATTAGGAAGTAAGTTTGAATGGAGAAAAACCGGAGGAAGTGAAGTGTTTTAGATATCTGGGAGTGGACTTAGCAGCGGATGGAACCATGGAAGCGGAAGTAAGTAACAGGGTGGGGGAGGGGGCGAAGGTTCTAGAGGCGTTGAAGAGTGTGTGGGGACGAGAACGTTATCTCGGAGAGCAAAAATGGGTATGTTTGAAGGAATAGTGGTTCCAACAATGTTATATGGTTGCAAGGCATAGGCTATGGATGGGGTGGTGGGGAGGAGGGTAGATGTGTTGGAAATGAAATGTTTGAGGATAGTATGTTTTCTGAGGTAGTTTTATCGAGTAAGTAATGAAAGGGTAAGAGAGATGTGTGGCTATAAAAAGAGTGTGGTTGAGAGAGCAGAAGAGGGTGTATTGAAATGGTTTGGTCACTTGGAGAGAATGAGTGAGGAAAGATTGACAAAGGTGATATATGTGTCAGAGGTGGAGGGAACGAGGAGAAGTGGGAGACCAGACTGGAGGTGGAAGGATGGAGTGAAAAAGGCTTTGAGCGATCGGGGCCTGAACAAGCAGGAGGGTGAAAGGCGTGCAAGGAATGGAGTGAATTGAAACGATGTGGTATACCGGGGTCGATGTGCTGTCAATGGATTGAACTAGGGCATGTGAAGCATCTGGAGTAAACCATGGAAAGTTTTGTGGGGCCTGGATGTGGAAAGGGAGCTGTGGTTTCGGTGTATTACACATGACAGCTAGAGACTGAGTGTGAGTGAACGTGGCCGTTGTTGTCTTTTCTTAGCGCTACCTCGCGCGCGCGCTGGGGGTAGGGGGGGTGGGTTGCTGTTTAATGTATGGCGGTGTGGCGACGGAAATGGATGAAGGTAGTAAATATAAATGTGTACATGTGTATATATATGTATATGTCTGTGTATGTATATGTATGTATACGTTGAAATGTACAGGTATGTATATGTGCGTGTGTGGGCGTTTATGTATATGCATGTGTAAGAGGGTAGTTTGGGCCATTTTTCGTCTGTTTCCTTGCATTACCTCGCTAAATATATATATATATATATATATATATATATATATATATATATATATATATATATATATATATATATATATATATATATATATATATATATATACTCCACAACTGCCGTCTTCTAGCAGTAATTTATGAGCTGTGATCATTATTGGATTTTGTTTGCTTTTCTTGCACAACTCAACCCTTTATGAAGACTCATTTGTTTAACAGGTGTTGGAATATGTTTCACGAGTGTATATGCTTCTAACTTTCAAATGTAACTCCTTTTTGGTAAGCCAGTAACTAGCGGGCAAATATTAAAGTCACCCTGCGTATATCTGATGGTCGGCACTTCTCTATACTATTTTCTGTCATGGCCCACCAGATATCAGAGCCGGTCCCTCAATAACGCTAAACACATAAGAATCATTTTTCTGTAGTGTTGTGTTCTTTGTGCTAACAGTTTGTCAAGTCCTTAGTTCTATATCACGTAGACAGTTTATAACTCGAATCCCTACACCTGTAATTTTGGCCTCAGATATCAAGCATGTTACATTCTGGTCTCAAGGTATTTCGGGCAAGCAGTGAGGACACATTGTCAAAGATAGTGAAAATGTCGGTGTTTTTCGTTTTTACATGACCAGGAGTAATAAGTGTGGCGAGCAGTTCAGTTTGTAAATTAGAAACTATCAGTTAATGATCATTTAAGCATTCTTCCCCAATCTCGTACTATTTAGCCAGCTTATAGTGGCATCATTTTCAGCCCTTCCTGGAGGCAGAGTTGAGCAAGCCGTCAGTACTGATACTCTGTGTTATGCCGCTTCCAGCCTGGAGATTCTGTATGTATTCATGAGCACTGGTTTTGGCAATACCTTGGATGAGGACTGTGAGTAATGAGTTTCCATCGGTGCACAGGAGCATATTCGCCTGACAGGGAGGCAGGAAGTGTTGTGTTTCTGAAGTTTGCACAACTGGTGCACCACAAACATTACCATGTGAGCGACTTGTTTAGATCCACCAGGATTGACTCGTATCATGGCGCGTATACTTAAAACTAGTCTGCCGTGATGAACCATTCCCTGAATCACAAGGCAAACTTCAAGCCTAGCTGACCCTAACCTTACCTATCCTATCCTAACCTGTTTCAGGTGTTGCAACTTCCGCGTTAGGTATATAACCATATTCTTTCCTCATATCAAGTTCTGTGGTGGTCTTGAAGAAGCCAAGTGAATTTCCTAAAGTTCACATATTTTTTTTTTTTTTAAGAGTATTAACGCCCTCAGTAGGATCAGAGCTGGTGCGTGATGATTTATGAGAGCCTTATCTCGGCCAAGTACGTCGTTTTAGTATCACAAGCGCTAGTGGCACAATGATTAGTGTTGTACCCTGCTGTAGTTCTGAGAACTTTGACTCTAACTGGACACTGTTGATTTAGTCTTTTGTACAGCGTCTGCAGTACGTGGGACCAAGATGCCAAGAAACATTGTCACACCATTTGTCATCAATGTTCAGCTTCTGTCGTCCACTCTTACCATTACTGATGCAATGCACAGTTCAACATCAGGATGTGTCTGCCATGTATAATGTGCCTGGCGATGGGTTCTGAGTGATGAAGTTGAAGGTGGTTGAACATTATCCATTCTTTCAGCTGCTTTTTTTTTTTTTTTTTTGCGTCTCTTCATTGTGATTCAGCTCATAACCACCTTGGAAGATATCTCTCATTGTGTTTGATTTCCTCCTCTCGTATGGCCTTCCTGTAGGGAGTCGACACAGTCCGCCAGTGATAGCGCTACACCTCGCTGTCGGGAAGGCAACACCGCAGTATGCTGCCGGTGCCACAGATGGCCGCCGCACGGCCTTCTTCGGGCGCCTGGTTCTTCTGTAGGAGGTTGAGGGGTGGGAGGGTCGGCAGGTGATGACATTGTCAATGCCACGACCTCATTCATCGTCGTGTCACGTCTCTACTTATGAAGACTAGTAATACCTTCAGATCAAAGCTGATCAGATAATTCAGTGATATCTATTATCAATAAGGAGGACTGCTTCAAGGAAATGATTTTGAGAATAAATGTTTAAAAACTAAGTTTTTTCCCCTCGTTTTAGGGTTGACCCTTCCCCCGGGAGACAACCAATGCGGTTAGAATTGGGAACTATTTCCAGTTTACAATTTCTCGTAGAATTACCATATTACCATATTACATGGTCTACCATCTCAGCTTTTTCTTGGCAATTCTGAAGCCCTGGGGAGCTAGTGGATGGCAAGTTGCCTTCTGCTTTACCATCTTGTAATGTACCACTGACCACAGACAACCTCGTTTTGGACCATCAAGTCCCCTTGTGTCTGCTCAGCCCGTGTGCTCGTACGCTATGAAAGACATCCAGCAACAACGACCTACAGTCAAGTCGGACAGATAACTGCCTTTGGAGAGAGCACAGCGTCGACCTACTAAGATGATTCCCGGATTAAGAAACAAATCTTACAAGATGAGATTAAACAATTTGAACCTAACTTAGAAAAGAGAGGGTTAAGAGGTGATCTAATACAAGTATTCAGAATGATCAAAGGCTTCGATGATCTTGATCTATCAAGTCATCTGAAAATTGAATCGTCTGATTCACTCGCATAATGGATACAGACACACTCGTGGACAAACGTTTTATCTGGAATGAGACGATGAACCTTTTATTCAAAAGAATTGTTGACAACACATGGAACGATGTGCCGAGCAGAGTGGTTGGAAGCGTACTAGTACTATAGATACGTTTCAGAAGAAATTTGATAAATACTTCGCTTCAAGCCCACGACTTTCATTATTTGCGCCTCTATTGTGAAGATGATAATTTGCAAGTTATTTTCTTTGAGTTGCCTGTATACCTTCTCACTTTTACCACACTAATCTGGGAGTTTCTGATTATTTTCCACTATCATAAAATGCCTCGAATTGACCCAGTGGTCTGTTGCTGTTTGAATTCTTTTGTATTTTATGTGGCGGAAACACGTATGAGACAGGTTCATGGCAACTGGTATCCTAGTTAAGTGGTAATAGATCGTCTTACCGTATGAGAGGTAACAGGTCACAGGTAATTCAAGGCAGGTCAACACCAACGTATGTTATAGAGAGAGGGTGTTTGAGTGTTAGTGACCATGTTTTGTAATGATAATAATGATAATAATAATAATGATAATAATAATAATAATAATAATAATAATAATAATAATAATAATGATAGTAATAATAATAATAATAATGATAAATATAATAACAATAATGATAATAATAATAATAATAATAATAATAATAATAATAATAATAATAATAATAATAATAATGATAAATATAATAACAATAATGATAATAATGATAATGATTATAATAATGATAATAATAATGATAATAATAATAATAATAATAATAATAATGATAATAATAATATTGATAATAATAATAATAATGATAATAATAATAATAATAATAATAATAATAATAAAAATGATGATAGGAATAATAATGATAATGATAATAACAATAATATGATAATGATAGAAATGATAATAATAACAATAGGAATAATAATACTAATGGTGCTGATAATAATGATAATGATTTTTTTTTCATACTATTCGCCATTTCCCCCTGTCAGCAAGTTAGCGTTAAGAACAGAGGACTGAGCCCTTGAGGGAATATCCTCACTTGGCCCCCTCCTCTGTTTCTTCATTAGGAAAACTAAAAACGAGAGGGGAGGATTTCCAGCCCCCCGCTCCCTTCCCTTTTAGTCGCCTTCTACGACACGCAGGGAATACGTGGGAAGTATTCTTTCTCCCCTATCCCCAGGGATAAATAAATAATAATGATAATAGTAATAATGATAATAATAATAATAATAGTAATAATAATGATAATAATAATAATAATAATAATAATGATAATAATAATAGTAATGATAATAATAATGATAATGGTAATAATAATAATAATAATAATAATAATAATAATAATAATAATAATGATAATAATGATAATAATAATAATAATAATAATATAATAATAATAGTAATAATAATAATATTTCTTTTTTTTTTTTTTTTTGCTTTGTCGCTGTCTCCCGCGTTTGCGAGGTAGCGCAAGGAAACAGACGAAAGAAATGGCCCAACCCACCCCCATACACATGTATATACATACGTCCACACACGCAAATATACATACCTACACAGCTATCCATGGTTTACCCCAGACGCTTCACATGCCTTGATTCAATCCACTGACAGCACGTCAACCCCGGTATACAACATCGCTCCAATTCACTCTATTCCTTGCCCTCCTCTCACCCTCCTGCATGTTCAGGCCCCGATCACACAAAATCTTTTTCACTCCATCTTTCCACCTCCAATTTGGTCTCCCTCTTCTCCTCGTTCCCTCCACCTCCGACACATATATCCTCTTGGTCAATCTTTCCTCACTCATTCTCTCCATGTGACCAAACCATTTCAAAACACCCTCTTCTGCTCTCTCAACCACGCTCTTTTTATTTCCACACATCTCTCTTACCCTTACGTTACTTACTCGATCAAACCACCTCACACCACACATTGTCCTCAAACATCTCATTTCCAGCACATCCATCCTCCTGCGCACAACTCTATCCATAGCCCACGCCTCGCAACCATACAACATTGTTGGAACCACTATTCCTTCAAACATACCCATTTTTGCTTTCCGAGATAATGTTCTCGACTTCCACACATTCTTCAAGGCTCCCAGAATTTTCGCCCCCTCCCCCACCCTATGATCCACTTCCGCTTCCATGGTTCCATCCGCTGCCAGATCCACTCCCAGATATCTAAAACACTTCACTTCCTCCAGTTTTTCTCCATTCAAACTCACCTCCCAATTGAATTGACCCTCAACCCTACTGTACCTAATAACCTTGCTCTTATTCACATTTACTCTTAACTTTCTTCTTTCACACACTTTACCAAACTCAGTCACCAGCTTCTGCAGTTTCTCACATGAATCAGCCACCAGCGCTGTATCATCAGCGAACAACAACTGACTCACTTCCCAAGCTCTCTCATCCCCAACAGACTTCATACTTGCCCCTCTTTCCAAAACTCTTGCATTCACCTCCCTAACAACCCCATCCATAAACAAATTAAACAACCATGGAGACATCACACACCCCTGCCGCAAACCTACATTCACTGAGAACCAATCACTTTCCTCTCTTCCTACACGTACACATGCCTTACATCCTCGATAAAAACTCTTCACTGCTTCTAACAACTTGCCTCCCACACCATATATTCTTAATACCTTCCACAGAGCATCTCTATCAACTCTATCATATGCCTTCTCCAGATCCATAAATGCTACATACAAATCCATTTGCTTTTCTAAGTATTTCTCACATACATTCTTCAAAGCAAACACCTGATCCACACATCCTCTACCACTTCTGAAACCACACTGCTCTTCCCCAATCTGATGCTCTGTACATGCCTTCACCCTCTCAATCAATACCCTCCCATATAATTTGCCAGGAATACTCAACAAACTTATACCTCTGTAATCTGAGCACTCACTCTTATCCCCTTTGCCTTTGTACAATGGCACTATGCACGCATTCCGCCAATCCTCAGGCACCTTAATGATAATGATAATGGTAATAATAGGAATAATAAAAATGATAATAGGAATACCAATACTAATGATGTTAATAATAATGATGATAATGATGATGATGATAATAATAATAATAATAATAATGATAATAATAATAATAGTGATAATAATAACAATAATGATAATAATGATAATAATAATAATAATAATAATAATAATAATAATGATAATAATAATAATAATAATAATGATAATAATAATAATAATAATAATAATAATAATAATAATAATAATAATAATAACAATAATGATAATGATAATAATAATAATAATAATAATAATAATAATAATAATAATAATAATAATAATAATAATGATAATTATAATAATAATGAAAATAATAATAATGATAATAATAATAATAATAATAATAATAATAATAATAATAATAATAATAATAATAATAATAATAATGATAATAATAATAATGATAATAGTAATGAAAATAATAATAATGATAGAAATGATAATACTAATGATGCTAATGATAATAATAATAATAATAATAATAATAATGATAATAATAATGATAATGATAATAATAATGACAATGATAATGATTATGATGTTAATAATAATGATGATAAATAATCATTTGTAATATTGATAACTTTACCTATAAGGTGAAGACCTGACGAGGAAATACAGGTGAATCTGTGAGGATCAGTTGTGTAGGTGTTATGATGCCGGGAGTCCACGTGTCTGGTGTGTTCGAGGACTGCACACACACACACACACACACACACACACACTAACAGCTGGAACATTCATGATGACGTGGTCCTTCCAGCTTAGTCTGTCGTCACGAATGACACCGAGAAGGTTGGTGGACAGAGCAGCCTGGAGTGGAGCAGGTGAGGTCGCGTGAGACAGATGTAGATGGGACGTGGTTTGGGAGCGAGGTTGGCCTGCACGACCACGGGCCTTGAATTCAGTGTTGGCGACGTGACTGCAGGTGGTGGTCCAGTCCAGGAGGTTGCTGGAGGTGTTCACAACGCTCAAGCAATCGGGGGAGCTGACGTCAACCTTGATACCACTAGCAGATGTCCTCGACATACTTCCACGAAGACTGTGTCATCACCATGATGTAACGCTCAGGGAGGGATTTCTCAACGCGTGAGGCCCCAGCTCGTCTTGAACATTCTAGATTATCATACAACTTTTTAGATACGTTTATGCTGTGTGCATTAATCATGCCCTCTGAGTGTGAGTGAATGCATCATAATTGTCGTAATACATCCTTTCTTTTTTTATATGCGTTAGATATCTGGCTGTATGCGCGTGCTTGTAGAGATACGCAGGGAAGAAAAAATTATTCTCATGGTTCTTTGATTAATATATCGCGTCAGTAGTTCTTTTCTTTCCCCTCAAAGGTTCTCACCGTCCTGACGCCTTACCCACCAACCCCCCCCCTACCCTGTGTGAGCCAGGTCGCACCTTATCTGTGACAAGTTCCATGTTGCAGACGTCACCAGAACTGGGTTACGCTGCATCATGATCCAATACATGTCCTCCTCCTGCACGGCGAGCAGGAGCTAGTAAGGCTTGATGGGAAGCTCAGATAGCAGCTCTGTATCGTGATCATATGACACTGACTTCAACATTACGACCATTTATGAGAGACAGTGACCGGACGTGAGCCACAGAGAATCTTGTCTGACCTTACGACAGACATACCTTGACGATGGAAGTTCCAAGATCAACCTTATATTCCTTATAGGCAACCCTGAGGTACTGGCTCCACTGGAAGACTTGTTCATTATGATCATAAATCCTGCCATCATGACAAATGCCACTGAAAAGTGACTTAGATTACATCACTATCGCCTGCACAGTACCTGTTTGCGTTGTTGTGGTACCCAAGCCTATGGCTGCTGGTGTTGTGGTACCCCAGTCAGTGGGTGTTGGTGTTGTTGTGGTGCCCCAGCCAGAGTTTCCTGGTGTAACTGTGGTACCCCAGCCAATGGTTGCTGGTGTTGTTGTGGCACCTCGACCAGTGGTTGCTGGTGTTCTAGTAGTACTCCAGTCAGTTGCTACTGGTGTTGTTGTGGTACCCCAGCCAGTGATTGCTGGTGTTGTTGTGGTACCCCAGCCAGTGATTGCTGGTGTTGTTGTGGTACCCCAGCCAGTGATTGCTGGTGTTGTTGTGGTACCCCAGCCAGTGATTGCTGGTGTTGTTGTGGTACCCCAGCCAGTGATTGCTGGTGTTGTTGTGGTACCCCAGCCAGTGATTGCTGGTGTTGTTGTGGTACCCCAGCCAGTGATTGCTGGTGTTGTTGTGGTACCCCAGCCAGTGATTGCTGGTGTTGTTGTGGTACCCCAGCCAGTGATTGCTGGTGTTGTTGTGGTACCCCAGCCAATGGCTGCTGATGTTCTTGTGGTACCCAGCCAGTGATTGCTGGTGTTGTTGTGGTAAATCAGCCAGTGTCTCCTGGTGTTACCGTGGTACCCCAGCCAGTGGCTGCTGATATTGTTTTGGTGCACGCGCCAATGTTTGATTGTGTTTTTGTAGTATCTCAGCCATTGGTTGTAGGTATCATAATGTTAACCCAGCCAGTTTGCTGCTTGTGTTGTTACTGTAATCCAGCCAGTGGCTGCTGGCGTTGTTGTGGTACCCAGCCAGTGGTTGCTGGTGTTCTTGTGGCCTACCAGCCAGTGTCTCCCAGTGTTGTTGTGGTATCTCAGCCAGTGGCTTCTGGTGTTGTTGTGATACCAGCACCAGTGTCCGCTGGTGTTTTTGTGATACCTCAGCCAGTGGTTGCTGATATTGCAGTGGTAGCCCAGCCAGTGGCTGCTGGTGTTATTGTGGTACTCCAACCAGTGGTTGCTGGTGTTGTAATGGTACCGCAGCCAGTGGTTGCTGGTGTTGTTGTAGTACACCAGCCAGTGGCTGCTGGAGTTCCTGTGTGTACCATAGCCAATGACTGCTACTGTTGTAGTACCTCAGCCAGTGGCTGCTGGTGTTACTGTGGTACCCCAACCAGTGGCTGCTGGCGTTGTTGTGGTACTCCAGCCAGTGGCAGCTGGAGTCATTGCGGTGCCCCAGCCATTGGCTGCTGGAGTTATTGTATGTACCCTAACCAGTGGCTGCTGGTCGTGTTGTGATACCCAAGCCAGTAGTTGCTGGTTTTGTTGTGGTACCCCACCCTGTGGTTATTGGTGTAGTGGTACCCAAGTTAGTGGTTGCTGTTGTTGTTGTGGTACCCTAGTCAGTGATTCCTAGTGTTATTGTGGTACCCCTGCGAGTGGTTGCTGGTGGTGCTTTGGTACCCCGATAGTGGTTGCTGGTGTCATTGTGGTACCCAGCCAGTGGTTGCCGTTTTTGTTGTGGTATCCCAGCCAGTGGTTGCTGGTGTTGTCGAAGTACCCCAGCTAGTGGTTGCTGTTGGAGTTGTGGTACCCTCAACCAGTGGCTGCTGGTGTTCTTGTGTCACACCAGCCAGTGTCCCCTTGTGTTGTTGTGATACCTCAGCCAGTGGCTACTGTTGTTGTTTTGGTACCCCAGCCAGTAGATACTGGTGTTGTTGTGGTACCTCAGCCAATGGTTGCAGATGACTTTAAGTTAGCCCAGCCAGTGGTTGCTGGTGTTGTTGTGGTACCTCAGCTAGTGGCTGCCGGTGTTGTTGCGGTATCCCAGCCAGTGGCTGCTAGTGTTGTTGTGGTACCTGCGCCAGTGTCTGCTGGTGTTTTGTACCTCAGCCAGTGGTTGCTGGTATTGTAGTGGTAACCCAGCCAGTGGCTGCTGGTGTTGATGTGGTACGTCAGTCAGTTGCTGCTGGCGTTGTTGTGGTACTCCAGCCAGTGGCAGCTTGAGTCATTGCGGTACCCCAGCCAGTGGCTGCTGTAGTTGTTGTGTGTATCCCAACAAGTATCTGCTGGTTATGTTGTGGTACCCCCAGCCAATGGTTCCTGGTGTTGTTGTGTAACCCCAGCCAGTGGATGCTGGGGGTGTTGTGGTACCCCAGTAAGTGGTGATTGTCTTGTTGTGCTTCCCCAGCTAGTGATAACTGCTGGTGTCGTTTTGGTACCTCAACCAGTGGCTGCTGGTGTTGTTTTGGTACCTGCTAACGTGTTGTGCTACTCCAGCCAGTGGCTGCTGGAGTTATTGTGATACTCCGGCCAGTGGCTGCTGGAGTTCATATGTGTACCCCAACCAGTGGCTGCTGGTGTGCTTGTGGTACCCCCAGCCAGTGACTGCTGGTGTTCTTGTGGTACCCAAGCCAGTGGCTGCTGGTGTTGTTCTGGTACCGCAGACAGTGGCTGTTGTTGTTGTTGTTGTTGTTGTTGTTGTTGTTGTTGTTGTTGTTGTTGTTGCTGTTGTTGTTGTTGTTGTTGTTGTTGTTGTTGTTGCTGCTGCTGCTGCTGCTGTTGTTGTTGCTGTTGTTGTTGTTGTTGCTGCTGTTGTTGTTGTTGTTGTTGTTGTTGTTGTTGTTTACTCCAGCCAGGCTGCTGGTGTTGTTGTGGTACCCTAGCCAGTGTTTCCTGATGTTTTTGTGGTACTTCAGCCAGTGTTTGCTAGTGTTGTGGTGGTACCTCAGCCCGTGGCTGCTGGTTTTATTGTGGTACCTCAGCCAATGGTTGCTGGTGTTGTTGAGATATCCCTGCCAGTTGCTACCGGTGTTGTTGTGGTACCTCAACCAGTGGTTCTTGATGTTGTAGTACCTCAGCAAGTGGCTGCTGGAGTCATTGTGGTACCCCAACCACTATATACTAGAATTGTATGCACCCCAACCAGTGGCTACTGGTGTTGTTGTGGTACCCCACTCAGTGACTCCTGGTTTTGTTGTGATACCCCAGCCACCAGTGGTTGCTGGTATTGGTGTGGCACCCCAGTCAGTAGCTGCTGGTGTTGTTGTGGTACCTCAATCAGTGGTTTCTGGTTTTGTGGTATCCCAGCTAGTGGTTACTGGTGCGGTTTTGGTACCCTAGCAAGTGGTTGTTGGTGTTGTTGTAATATCCCAGCTAGTGGTTGCTGGATTGTTTTGGTACCCCAGCCAGTGGTTGTAGCTTTGCTGTAATACCCCATTCATTGTCTGTTGGTGCTGTTGTGGTACCCCAGCCAGTGGTTGCTGGTGTTGTAGCACACAAGCCAGTGGCTACTGGTCGTGTTTTGGTACCCCTGCCAGTGGTTGTAGCTTTGCTGTAATACCCCAGTCATTGTCTGTTAGTGCTGTTGTGGTACCCCAGCCAGTGGTTGCTGGTGTTGTGGTACCCCAGCCAGTGGTTGCTGGTGTTGTGGTACCCCAGCCAGTGGTTGCTGGTGTTGTGGTACCCCAAGCAATGGGTGCTGGTATTGCTGTGGTACCCCAGCTAGTGGTTGCTCGTGGTGTTCTGGTCCCCAGGCGATGGTTGCTGGTGTTGTTGTGGTACTCCAGTTAGTGATTGCTGGTGTTGTTGTGATATCCCATCCAGTGGTTGCTGGTATTTTTCTGGTAACCCAGCTAGCGGTTGCTGGGGTTTTGATACCTTAACCAGTGGCTGCTGGGTTTGTTTTGGTACCCCAGCAAGTGGCTGCTGGTGTTGTTTTGATACTCCAGCCACTGCCTACTGGTATTGTCACGGTACCTCAGCCAGCGACTGTTGGTGTTGTTTTGGTACCCCAGTCAGTGGCTGTTGGTTTTGCTGTGGCACCCCAGCCAGTGGTTGCTGTTGATGTTGTGGTATCCCAGCCACTGGTTACTGGTGTAACTGTGGTATCCCAGCCACTGGTTGCTGGTGTTGTTGTGGTATCCCAGCCAGTGGTTGCTGTTGTTGTCGTGGTACCCAGCCAGTGGTTGCTGTTGTTGTTGTGGCACCCAGCCAGTGGTTGCTAGTGTTGTCGTGGTACCCAGCCAGTGGTTGCTTGTGTTGTCGTGGTACCCAGCCAGTGGTTGCTGTTGTTGTTGTGGCACCTAAGCCAGTGGATGCTGGTATTGTGATGGTACCCCAGCCAGTCTTAAGTGTTGCCATAGCTCGACCTAAGATAAACTTTCTTATTTACGAGAAATCGCCGAGGCCACATGGGCATTCCCAGGGAAGCCAATAACGCCCCTTTAGCACGGGAACCAGACATTAAAAGAGGTTGTGGAAATCACGTCACCGCCTAGATTGTAAGGTGCAAAAATGGGAAAGAGAGAATTGCCTGATGACCTATATTCACTGTGTGAGTCTCAAGTACGCCGGAACGGATCGTCTAGATAAGACCGCTTGTAACGCATATCTTAAAGGCTTTTGGAACGTAGTGTGGGTTGAGCCGATAAGGCTGACGTTCTTTATCCTTGAGTAAGTGTCGCTTGCTGATTGAAAGATCCTGAGGATTGACCAGCGTAGCTCTGGTAATCCTTCTGCTGGGTGGAGGAGGAGGCGAAGTGACCAGATGATGAAAGGCGCCATATGAAGTACGCGGACTCTGGCTGAAGGGCCTCATGTCTTGACTGCCATCAGATCCAACAATATGGAATCATGATAGGCTGCTGTAAATTCACAGACATTGCGGTCCACTTTCTCCGAGTTTTGATATGAGATATACCGTCACCGTTTTGATATGAGATATGCCGTCACCGTTTTGATTTTCATGTTTTCTGGAACGACTCATCATTAACACAGTAAATGCTGCCGCTGGTGTCCAACCTGGATGAAAGAATGACCGATGGGTGACAGTGGTATGGTTGAGGTTCGAATACGGTTATATTCAGTCTCGATGGATGTCAGGGATGTGCAACATGACGTCTTAATGTCTGTTAAGATGTGGATTTTTCTCACTCCGAAAAATTTGTAAGTCCTTCTGCTCCTATCACATTAATTAATAACTTTCCCATCTCTGTCGCTATCTCAAACAGCCTCGTTAAGACCCAGTGGTCTTATGCTTGTTTGAATTCGGTTGTGTTCAGTCGTATTGAACCGTCAGGAATACGTAACAGTCTGTCATGGCCTTCGACATAGGTTCATCAAGAGGTTTTGGGATGTTGAACTTGTCCAAAACCAAATCATAAGAATTAAATGTCAAAATCAATGGCAAACCATCGATATGAAAACAGATGACAGAAGGTAAAAACGACGAAAGATGACAGGGAGATTTTTGGGGCCAAAAAACGAAAAAGGCCTGTAAGTAAAAAAAAAAAAAAAAAAAAAAACGGGATGTGATGACACTTCTTTTGCATAAAGCAATGTTTGACCATACGAACAGCGTATTTGTGATGAAAAATTTTCCCAAGTTGCTTCACTTGGCGTTTGCAGAGTGCCTTACTTGACGTCTGCAGGAGGCTATACAAGAAGGTATGGAGAGTCAGACAACGTCTACAACAATGGGATCAGATGACTGAGGTGGGAGTGAGGTACTGGATGTGAGGAACAAGTCTACAGTTTAGGGAGTCAACTCATGACTATCTGAAACATGAGCTGCATTACTGCTGAGACTGGGAGACACGAGAGCCCCACCTCCCTTCATCCCTCTCCAGCGTACCAGTTGGACGATTTCAGCCACTCCATGCAGTTAAGATCCCCTACATAAAGGACGTTAGTCTGAATATGAGACGACCCGGCCTTGTGGCAGAAACGTAGATGCCCAAAGAATATCATACACATTTCTTGAGTTAGGGGTACAGTAAATGAAATAGAAAACTGATGACACTCAAATAAACTTGGAATAAGCACGGTTTTTACTTCAACACGGAGACGTGGATATAGCCAGTGATGCAAACAAGATTGTGTAGATACATCATGCGACTGTTGTGTCCACAAAAGAAGTAAGATATTAGAAGAACCAGTTAATTAATGTTTATCAGAAGAGGGACTGATAGACTGCGTATCCTTGTTGACATAAATGGGAGAATTCAGGTCTGGTGAAGTGCACTGATGATGTTGTGAGGCTCATGTACAACCACTGCTTGTGGCAGCAGAGTCGAATGGAATCCTAGATTTTTTTTCCCTTCACAGAGCCATATTGTGATTGTCCTTACGCGTATTCATAATGAAAATGGTTTGACACGACAACGAGAAGTTGATAAAAAAAACAGAGTGAAGACAACAAGTGAAAAGAAATGACAAATCTCAGCACGGTGCACATGTAGAGTGGAGCTAAAGACGCTGGAGCGACCTTAGTTTTATCGAGACGAAAAGTTCGATGAGAAATCCTGACCAGAAGGTGTAAGGTGGTTCCGGGCACTACTTCTGCGCCTCTAACTCAAGCTATTGTTATCTCTAGCGACAGGTGCGGACGACACTCCACCAGGCTACCGTGCACAAACCCTGACCACAGCGGAGAGAGAATAATGATTTACCTCCCATTCGTTCTACTGGTATCACTTCACATCCATCATGACATGTGATTCTTACGCCAAGCTGCATAAGTCGTGGCTTCTGTGCTGGCATTTCAGCACATAAGAATGATTCATACTTACAAATTTTCAGTGTGTGCCATGTCGGATAAGTCTGTGTTCGGTCATCAACTCTAAGCGTGTATTGCTGGAGCTGCTGCGCACATATGCCACCAGGTGATAGATGAGTTATCTGCCAGCACAGGACCAACATGAACAAACATGCCTGTAATCGTCACACAAAGATAACTTTTACTGAATGCATCGTAAACAAGTCATTCAGCACGATGGCCTCTTGCTTGCCACAGGTAAAACGTGTCTAAATTATGTCCTTGTTTGTCACTGGAAAAACGTCTCTGATCCTATTTCCTCATAATTCCCTCTGGAAAAAGTCTCTAATCCTCTTACCTCACACTTGCATCTGGAAAAACATCTCTAATCATCGCGCCTGCGACAGGAAAAACCTCTGTATTCATCTATCCTCTTGTTTCCCGTTGGAAAGTAGACGGTAATCCTCTTTTCTGTAGTTTTTACTAGAAATCCGTCTAAGCCTCATGAATGCCACAGGAAAAACGTCATTACCACCCTGTCTCCCCATCGTTTAATACCATGGCAGTAGCACAGGTGACTACTGTCAGACGTGAGCCTGGGCAAAGGCGTGGCTGATAATTTGCGTTGGTGGCCAACCGGGTGGGGCGGCCGCGGGGCGCTCAGTGCATCTGGGAGTGGACAGCTGCGCCACCACAACATTTACAGTCATGGTTCACGGACGTATATCTGCTGTAAGCTCCGCCCATTCCTGTTATGTATATAAACGCGCATGTGCTGTGCAGTCATCCCATAATTCTCTGCTCTACTTTCGACCAAATGAGACCTTGATTACACTTGGTTACAGCGAATACTGTCGCTTCTTGAACGTTCTTCGAGTTAGTAAGTGACCAAGTGAAGGTCGTACAGCGAGCAACGTGAGGAGATGACGCAGCGCTGGTTCATCCTCTCCTTGTTAGTGGTCGTCTTGCGGGGCACCGACGCCTTCCTGGCCACGCCTCTCAACACCAGCGACCCTGACGTGGCCGGGATCCTGTGTCCTGAGCAGGTGAGTGTTGTGTGCCGCTCAGGTGTTGCTGGTGAGAGTCATGTACAGCTCAGGTGCTGCTGGTGAGAGTCATGTACAGCTCAGGTGCTGCTGGTGAGAGTCATGTACAGCTCAGGTGCTGCTGGTGAGAGTCATGTACAGCTCAGGTGCTGCTGGTGAGAGTCATGTACAGCTCAGGTGTTGCTGGTGAGAGTCATGTACAGCTCAGGTGTTGCTGGTGAGAGTCATGTACAGCTCAGGTGTTGCTGGTGAGAGTCATGTACAGCTCAGGTGTTGCTGGTGAGAGTCATGTAGTTATCATTAGTTGCGATTATGTTTTACAGGGAGAAAGTATGTATGTGCACACACACACACACACACACACACACACACACACACACACACACACACACACACACACACCCCTAGGCATGCCAAATACCCATTCTATCGACCTGTCCCAAAGGGAGGATGAACAGCCGGGTGGACTGCGGACCCCAATGTGGTTACTATTAGTGTGTTACAGGGATGCAGTGTTATACTCGTGTTGTTCTGTCTCTTAACCTTGTAATTATGTACCATGTCTCTACTCGTATGTATGGATGCACACAGGCCGCCCAGCTGTTTACCAATCCCCTGAACCTGATCAATTAAGTGGGTACCTGGCATAGACAAGGGTGTGTGTGTGTGTGTGTGTGTGTGTGTACGTACATACAAGACATGTTACTTGTATACAAGGTTAAGAAAAGGAGCGACACAAATGTAAGACTCTCTCCCCGTAACACACAAATAGTAATCACACAGACACACGCCCTAGACTATGCCAGGTACCCACATGCTGCTCAGGTGCTCCTGGTGAGTTGCATGTGCAGCTGAGGTATTGCCAGTGAATGTCAAGGTTTAACTTATGGACTTTAGATTTTAGTATGACCGCCTAGAGCGCCAGTGGAACATTGTCCTTAGCCTATGAGGCACCAGTAATAGTTGGATTAGTAAATGAGGCGGACTAAGGCTGAGGCCTGAGCAGAAGAGGCATCAACGGTGCTTATGATTGTCTAAATCAGGAGAGTGAGGCGTCTATAAGGTTTCCTGCAGAGCTGCCAAAGCTCAGGTAAAACTGTTTTGAACCCTCTGAGGTGCATCAAAACTCTCCTGAGCGAGTGAACATGTCTTTAGGACTTTGATCTGAGAGGCTAAGGTTCTGTTAAGACTGTAGAGAAACGTTATGATGCGAGTGAGATTACTTCCCATGAAGATGCTTAAAAACCCTTTGTTTTGAAGTTACAGATCACAGGTTAAGATAGTCCAGGGCATCTGTGATACAACCTCGACCTCTGATGCTCCTACGGTTGAAATCTATTATATAACCGTGGGATACTATTTCTGGTTATCATGTCCAGGTTGCTATGCAGCATCGACGTTCACACTCTCCTGACAACAAGAGGTCGGTCGACAAAGTTTGTTCTTCAAGCTTAGAAAACCTCTGAATATTTGAAATTATAACTGACTACATACAGAGATTATGTCCGGCACGACACATTAAAAGAAGCCCCCCCCAAAAAAGTCCCTCGCTGAGCCCGTAGAACTGGCTACCTTAAATAACTGCACAAACTTTCTTGTTAAACTCATTTCTGTCATCAATAACTACTCGAGAAACGGTAATTTTACACTTTCCGCACCACAGAGAGTGTTTGGTAAGCGATGGTATACATCCTAATTTAACCTAACCTGACCTAACTAACCTGGTCGATGAGTGTTCCACGCCAGAACTTCTAAAGAATAAATCTATCGATTGCATGTAACAGAAATTTCATAACTTTTGTGGGACTTAAACTGTTGAAATACCCGTAACAACAAAACAGACATGACGTAGACAGGCAAGATACAAACAGACACTGGGTTATTTTTATTGATGATACTACCAGGAAATTACGCGACTTATATAAGGGTAGAAGTTCAGTTTAGCTCCGCATCGTTAATAGCTTTGAATATCATGTGATTTTGTTTCTTTTTTTATCAATAGTTTCATGCTTGAAGAATACAGGTGAAGAGTATGATTCTTATCCCTTTTTTTCACTATATCCAATAATGTGATAGTTTTGAGGGTTACCTATGTAGGTTGATTAATGAAAAAAGTAGGTAAAACGCATGTAAGAAATCAACGAAAATTATGAAGACCTTACCAGTCCTTCCAGGCAGCCGAGATTTATATTAACGTTCAATATTCTTGTGGATGAATACCAATGACACCGATAACCGAGGATGAATACCAGTAACACCGATGACCGAGTATTACACAAATGTAAACTGCAGGCAATCGTCAGACTGAGTGGTCATGCTGTCCCATATTTCTACTCGGCATCGAGAGGTTTCTCTACGTATTCATTGATTTCTTTCAAGTGTTTTACTTACATATACGTTGATCATTTTCCTTGACATACATAACCCTCCCTATCATCACCTTGTCTAATATCGTTCACTAAGATATAATGCTCCGCGTCATGCAACTTGACTGTTATTGTATTCCCTAAACAATGCACTAGCAACTGCAAAATCAAATAACTCAAAAGTTGAAAGCTCATACCAATGCGTAACCAAACTTGTTTTTTACCCGTAGAATTCATCCATACTAACTTATGAAGGCTTTTGTATGTTTTAAAGTTCAATGGAAATATTTTCGCCTTCGGCTGGTTGACCTCTGACTTCTGCGGATGTCAAATGTCAGCCATATTTCCTAGGCTGAGTGACCCTTACCTGCTGGTTCCAGGCCCTAGCCATCACTCCCTCGGGAGAGTGACCCCTGGCTTCACGGGTGTCACGTCCTAACCAAAAGATATTTGTGAAGTTGGCATTTGACTCTTTTTTGTGTGGTGTATAGACTGTGGGCGTGACCCGGGACCACAAATGGATCACTCGTGAGGCCATCCGTGTCAATATCCGTCGGTTCTTCCTGGACAACCCTCCACCCTCACAGCCAAACTTCAACGTGCCCACGACAGCCAGCCTCACGCAGCTTTATCATGCCTACTACGGCGCTGCATCCTCGCCCGCGCGCTTCATCAAGGCCGTCAACTCCATAGCCGCAGCCAACGTCAAGGCCGACTCCGCCACTCAAGTCAGGTAAGTTCACACACTCCCTCATACACTTCAAAGTACAATCACTAGTTCAGTCACACATCTCAGCAACGTTCTTTCACTTCCATACGATGCTCAGGGACGTTCAAGCAGCTGGTGTACGTTTAGTAACACACGTCTCAGTTTGGAAATGTTCATTAAAGGAAACTCTGTATCTGATGAGCTCGTCATATCCAGTTACATAGAAGTTCGAAAGTTGACATGTGTTTCTCAACGTTCATTGATTGTGTTCTGCAACACAACAAAAGTGGAATGATTTGTGTTTCTGTGTCTTCTCCCATTTATCAAGAGGTCTCAAGCCTTGGGCACAAGGTGACCAGACTACATTACAGGGTAACATTCAACTACTCTGGTACAGCTTTATCGTCATTGCTTAATTCATATCATCTCATCAGCCTCTCTCCTACGACCAGACACGACCCGGACATCCAGGGTGATGCAGAGGCTCTGGCGTCACTGCAGACGACGTTGATAGCGAGGTATCCACAGATCCAGACGGCCATCCTTGTAGACGAGGCTTACCCGGCTGCCCGCTCCCTCCTCGGCCTCTCCCTCCACTCCATCCAGAAGTTCTATGCACACTCCACCTGGGTCGAGCAAGACCACACAAACATCCTGGCAGACCTCGGCCTCCCAGGGTTTGTATTCGATGATTTGGCCGAGCCGGCAGAGGACGTGTGCACTCCATGTTCAAATCCCCAGGTGAGTAAGTCCACACATCTTCGAGCACGAACTTCCTTGCTCATGCAACTTTTTGTCTTTCTTATGATGGCCAATATGGCACGGACAGAAGCATCCATGGTAACCATGTTGATAGGAGAGATAAAATAAGAGGGAAGGGGTTAGATTGATTTAAGGTCCTCGGGTCCTCGTAGACCCCAGTTCTGAAAACCAGAAAGGTTAAAGGAAGAGGAAAGACGTAACAAGGAAAGGAGTTCCAGAGGTTTGTTGTATGAGGAAAGAAGGTATCACAACGGCTCACCCACGTGTAGCTGGTCTCCACACAGGAACTATGAGAAGAGAGGTAGACAGTCGGAGGCCGAGGGTCTAGTTTAGAAAATGCGTCACATACAGACAGATCGGTGACAGAAACTATATCTTCAGATCAAAGAGAAGGGAAACGACATTACGGTGGATGGAAAGGGATGGTTGAAGAGGACTGTAAACAGAACGAGACGAATGAAACCCCTGTAGACACAGATTAGCAGCTCAGAAGAAATGTAATTGTAATGCTCTTTATGTGGTCCAGGCTTTCAGGATAGAGTGAAGGACTTGGTTATCCCTAACAAGTTTATGTTGTTGCAAAGCTGAATTGCAGTGCTTTGGAAATGGACGGAAGGAAATGAGTGAGATTTGGAAGGTGGTACAGGTAGAGATTGTGCTTTTGCGTTGGTATTCAACCCTGGTACTGCATCTCTATCCGAAGATGTTGTACAGGTTTGCATTAAAAGAGAAGAAAATATGTTTAGTATAAGGGAGGAATATCGGAGTAGAGAGGAGAAAGCAACTGAGTTGGAAAATACAGACTTGAATCGTGAGCGTAAATGATTATTGGTAGAGGCTGAGGAATGATCTGTTGTGGAGAGAGGAGAGAGGGTAGAGGACAGAGTAGAACCCTGAGGGACACGACTGTTGGTAGGGTAAGAGGAAGAAGTTGCTTAATCAACGATACCGTGATGGAGAAACTGGAAATGAAACTATGCATTAGAGAGAGAGAGAGAGAGAGAGAGAGAGAGAGAGAGAGAGAGAGAGAGAGAGAGAGAGAGAGAGAGAGAGAGAGAGAGAGAGAGAGAGAGAGAGAGAGAGAGAGAGAGAGAGAGAGAGAGAGACAGACAGACAGACAGACAGACAGACAGACAGACAGACAGACAGACAGACAGACAGACAGACAAACAGACAGAGACATAGAGAAATCCAAGGTATAAATTCTACGAAGCAAAGATATGTGTTTCCTGCTGACGTTTGCTTTAGAGATATCGAGGGCCATGACATAGGAATCGCCAAATTCCTAGACACAATGAGCAGTGGTGAGTCATTAGGCGAGATCACCAGGTGTTAAACCCCGAGAGTCGCACTGGTGGTCCGAAAGAAAGGAATTAGATTCTAAGTTCATAAAGGAGTTAACGTCAGAGAGTTTCGTAGACACTGGAGAGTACAGAGGGGTTAGAACGGTAGTTAGGTGGGTAAGAACAGTATCCATTCTCAGGGATGAGTCAGTCCAAAGCCATATTACAGTTAAGACTGAAGTCTCTTAGGCATGAAACTGCCCCTGCACCACTGTCGTGCCCACTTCTTCAGTCAGCTGTGTCCTGCCGACCACACCACAGTGGGTCCTCCCTTGCCAGGTGTGTCCTGCCGACAACACCACAGTGGGTCCTCCCTTGCCAGGTGTGTCCTGCCGACAACACCACAGTGGGTCCTCCCTTGCCAGGTGTGTCCTGCCGACAACACCACAGTGGGTCCTCCCTTGCCAGGTGTGTCCTGCCGACAACACCACAGTGGGTCCTCCCTTGCCAGGTGTGTCCTGCCGACAACACCATAGAAGAGCCTTTCTCGCCACACCAAGCCTCCCATGCCAGGTGTCTCCTGCCATCAATGTGCTGTAGTGCCTTCCCCCACCCCACTGTGCCAGGTGTATCCCCCTCCCCTACACCACTGTGATGCCTGCCCCCACCCTCCTAGGTATGTCCTGTCCTAACACCACCGCAGTGTCTCCCTCCATACAGTGCGATGATGTCCTAACCCCACACTGATTGCCGCTGTAGTTGAACCAGACTGTTAGGACACGTGTGGGAACCTTTCTCGATTTTTGTAGGTGATTCAGACCAAACTTTCTACGTTCATACTCGTGTTTCTCATTCTATCTATGGCTGAGACCTCCCACACTCCTCTCGTCAATAGACATCGCAACATCAAAATCCTCTTATGTGTAGATTAACACATCAAGGATGTTCTTTTTTTTAAGCTGTTTTGGTTACCCGTGGCGCTGGAGCACAGCTAAGGTGTCTTGTGCCAACAGGGAGGGTGTGCAGGGAACGTACTGAGTGGTGCTGGCCTGAGCAGCGGCTACTATATGTACAACGACCCTGCTGCTTCCGCCTTCCTCGTGGACAAACCCACCTCAGGTCAGTCATTAGTCAGACCCTGTGGTCTGCCACTATCTTGCATCCCTTGCGTATGTCTTTGTGTTTTGTAAATTACTTGTGTGTTAAGCTAACATTAGCATCCTGGATTGTACACTGCACACCACTAGCATTCACTCCACACAGCCCCTGTGGTATATCTGTATCTTTCTGACCAGCAGTGACTATGGTGAATATCAGCATCACATTAAACATCGCCATCATACGGCAAACATTGTCATCATACACCAAACAAGGCCATCAAACGGCAAACATGCCATCTAACAGCAAACATCGCCATCATACAGCAAACATCGCCATCATACGGCAAACATTGTCATCATACGGCAGACATTGTCATCATACACCAGACAAAGCCATCAAACGGCAAACATGCCACATAACGGCAAACATCGCCATCATACAGCAAACATCGCCATCATACGGCAAACAGTGTCATCATACGGCAAATATTGTCATCATACGGCAAGCATCGCCATCATACGGCAAACATCGCCGTCATACGGCAAACTGCTATCATACGGTAAACACTGCCATCATACGGTAAACACTGCCATCATTCGGCAAACATCGCCATCATACGGCAAACATCACCATCAGACGTCAAACATCGCCATCATACGGCAAACATTGCCATCATACGGCAAACATTGATATCATACGGCAAACATTGTCATCATACGGCAAACATCGCCATCATACGGCAAACATTGCCATCATACGGTAAACTTCGCCATCATACGGCATACATTGTCATCATGGGATAAACACTGCCATCATACGGCAAACTTCGCCATCTTACGGTAAACATTGTCATCATACGGCAAACATCGCTATCTTACGGTAAACATTGTCATCATAGGCAAATATTGTCATCATACGGCAAACATCGCCATCACACGGCAAATACTGTCATAATACGGCAAACATCGCCATCATACGGCAAACATTGTCATCATTCAACAAACACTGCCATCATGCGGCAAACACTGCCATCATGCGGTAAACATCGCCATCATATGACAAACATTGTCATCATACGGCAAACATCGCCATCATACGGCAAACATTGCCATCATATGGCAAACATTGCTATCATACGGCAAACATCGCCATCATACGGTAAACACTGCCATCATACGGCAAACATCACCATCATACGGCAAACATTGTCATCATACGGCAAACATTGCCATCATACGGTAAACACTGCCATCATACGGCAAACATTACCATCATACGATAAACACTGCCATCATACGGCAAACTTCGCCATCATACGGCAAAAATTGCCATCATACGGCAAACATTGCCATCATACGGTAAACACTGCCATCATACGGCAAACATTGCCATCATACGGTAAACACTGCCATCATACGGCAAACATTGCCATCATACGGTAAACACTGCCGTCATACATCAAACATTGCCATCATACGATAAACACTGCCATCATACGGCAAAAACTGTCATCATAGGCAAATATTGTCATCATACGGCAAACATCATCATCATACGGCAAATACTGCCATAATATGGCAAACATCGCCATCATACGGCAAACATTGCCATCATACGGCAAACATCGCCATCATGCGGTAGACACTACCATCATACGGTAAACATCGCCATCATATGGCAAATATTGTCACCATACGGCAAACACAGCCATCATACGGTAAACACTGCCATCATACGGCAAACGTTGTCATCATACGGCAAACATTGTCATCTTACGGCAAACATTGTCATCATACGGCAAACATCGCCATCAAACGGCAAACACTGTCATCATACGGCAAACATTGTCATGGTTACAGTGAAGGCGAACATTTCTTTGACCATGACCAGTAACGTGAGTGTCGCCTGCTACAGGAGGGAAGTGTAGCCACGGGGGAGTCCTGGACGAGAGCGCCAGCAGCCCGGCCCAGGGAGGCATCAACAAGGACACCGCCTCGCCTTGCTTCTCTCCTCACTATCACCTCCACGAACAGGCTGCCAAACTGGCTGTCCAGGTCAGAGGGAGAGAGTAAAATGTGTGTGTGTGTGTGTTATGTACGAATGCTGGGGTAGATCTACGTGTATGTGTGTACCTGTGTGTGTGTGTGTGTGTGTGTGTCTGTTATGTACGAATGCTGGGGTAGATCTACGTGTATGTGTGTACCTGTGTGTGTGTGTGTGTGTGTGTGTGTGTGTGTGTGTGTGTGTGTGTGTGTATCTCTTTCGTATAATCAACTTTTGACAGAAATTCCCTCAGACTTGTCTCATGAACTCTTCACACAAATCTATGATTTGCATCATTATACTTTCCTCCAAAACAGTTTCTAATATTCCTTTGTATTCTTATTCATTCTTCTATGGCCACTCTCTTTTGCTGTCCTTGTAATCACAAGTTTTAAAGCTCTCTGATTAGCACCTTGTTTTCCACAATCTTTGCGCTGGATTCATATGATATTTTCATAGGGAACTGTCTTCACTAGTCGAACTCTCTATTTCTTTTGTACCAGTCTCCTGACATCTTCATTCTGCCATGCTGTACCCACGACCTATACCTAAGCTGCTGTACACCTCCGTGCCTGCTTAACTAATGCTCGCCACAACCACCATCACACGACATGAGTCTCGTCTTGCGTTGATACAAGAGCCTGAGAAAGTAGCCATTCCTTAGCCTTCCCACCTGTCAACAATTCGTTAGGTTTAGGAGTCATGTTTTGCCTCTGGAATTTTGACGCCGCCTCTGTTGCCAGGCCACGGACCACTATCTCAGCGTGCTGCTTGATGTTGTAGGCAACGAGAAGTACCGTCGACTGTTCGACCTGTACCACGGCTCAGCGCTCTCCATTTCTATCGACACGACAGGCTCGATGACTGACGATATAGATGCTGTTAAAGAGCAAGTCAAGTTAATTGTTGAGAACACTAACCCTGAGCTGTATGTGCTGGCACCCTTCCATGATCCAAGTAAGTGTAAGAGAGACGAAACGAACAGACAGGCAAACACTTGAGTTTCAGTCTTAATGTATAATTAATCTTACACACGCAAAGTGTCACGTTTGGACCTGAGTCACTCTGCTCGCCAGCTCGTTCTTAGCTTCTGGTAGGCCCAGCTCATCATGGCCAGAGGAAGAATCCAGCCGATATGTTAATGCAAGTTAGTGACACTGTCGTGTGCACTGCCCTAGACTAATTTTGACCTCCTCACTCCAGCGTGGGGCCCTGGACTGAAGACAGACAACGCCTCCGAGTTCCTGGAAGCAGTCATGGCCCTCGACGCGAGTGGCGGATACGGTCCCCTCGAGGAAATGTTTTGGTCGGGTCTACAGGTACAGTATTCTGAATCGCTTATGCAAATATTTCTATGTAGATGAATACTCAGTTTTTCGGATAGTCTATACTTACATCATAAGGTTTATGCAAGGATCCGATCAGTCAGACGGACACATTACTCAGGTGAGTAGTGTTCTGAAGATAACATAATGGCTTGAGGGAGCAGCAAGAAGGATACGAGCTAAGTCAAACCAAGGAATGAAAGTGTGTGGAGGAGGTGTAAAAGAAGTACCGCTGAAGCTGGTTGATGTCAAAGGATAAATGCAAGGATGTAGTGATAGGGAAACAGCGAAAATATTACACAGAGGAACCTGCAAAGACAGACACCTGATGGTATAGGATGTGGGATAAAATGAGCCGAGATGACGGAGATGAGGAAATGGTAAATGTGAGGAGAGTACAGGGAAGGAGCGTTGAATGTTTTGGTCAATGGAGATGAAAGGAAGATGAAAAGTGAGATATGTACGACCCTGACTCTGAATAAATGGCAAGAATGACTAAGAATGGTCGTAGAGGAAAGGGCTGTGTTGAATTAAGAAGCTGGTGAAATATGACGACTCGAAGACGAAAAGAGTATTAAAAATAATGATGGAGGGTGAGGAGAAGTGAATACTGATACGACTGGCTTCAGGATGAATAGAGTAGATGACATTACAACGGAGGAGGTGTGAAACAGGAAGAAATTGTCTAAAAATTGAAAAGCAAATGTGAATGGATTTTCTTTATTTCAGCTTATGAAAAGTAGAGGCAAAATGCAGATGATATGTACGAAATGTTTACAAATAGATGACAACGACAGCAGGGATTGTTCCAGCCTGAGGCAGTGTCATGTGGGGGTACACCAGGGTCGTTTGTTGTCACCACAATTGTTCGGTGTCTTTATATGTGATGGGAATGAAAATGGGAGGAAATCATGGTGGCAGAGTGACAGTGTCGCAGTTCTTGTATGGAGAGGCTAATATGTGTGTAGAAACGTTGAATATGGCTTTAGGTATAATGCAAAGTTAACTTGGTGATACATGAAAGAAGGACGTTGAGAGTGATGCAAACAAGGGCAAGCTTTCTATATATGAATGCGCGTCTCAGTGTGACTGACATTAGCTTGAGGTGTAGGTTGAGGCAAGTTATGCGATCAGCCAAGGTGGTCAAAGTAGAGTTCAGGAAAACACTGATGATGGAAGTGGAGGAGAAGGTGCCCCAAGGGGCTTGGTGAGTTAAAGATGGAGCACTTTAGAAGTCTATGTACGATAATTTGTGACTTCCACCTTCTATCTAGAGATGAAGTAACTGGAAATCAATAATCGGTACAGCAGGATGGAAACTGAAAGAAGATTTACGGTATAGATAGAAGGTCTAAGAAAGATAATTGGCGTAAAAATATCTGAAAATGTGAGCGGTTTAAAGAGAGACAATAGTTTGGCCTTTAGTCATCTGTGACTGTGAACAGTTGGATTTAGAATGGTTGGTAACAAAGAATGAGATCACGCAAGACAGAGGCCCTAGAACAGCTGGAGGTCGCGTGGTCAGCGTGGACTGTGGTGGGTGCTGGTGAAGTGAATGGGGACGCAAACTCTCATTATACTAATCACCTCAAGAGGACAAAGCGAACAAGTTACAGAATCAATGTCCTTTTACAAGATGTTCGACTTACCCTGTGTAAAGAACAGTTCAGATTTTTGTTACCAACTTTTTCAGTTCATCTATATATTGCTTTCTTTATATAGTGTTACATTACTGCTTCCTTATTCAATACCTGAAGTAGTATAAGTAATCCAGGCAGCTGGGAATGGACTTAACGGTCGAATAAACATAACAGTTGTTTGAATTCACATAACTAATGAGACGTGGACCTCCGGCAGCTGGCCCTCAGCCTCACGCCGGACTACGGCGACATCTTCACCTTCACCGACGCCGGCGGGAGGGACGGAGAGAAGATGGAGAGCGACATTGCCAGAGCCAAGATGCAACACTGCAAGGTGAGAGGTCGTCGTAGGTGATCGTATGCAAGTGCTCTCTCTCTCTCTCTCTCTCTCTCTCTCTCTCTCTCTCTCTCTCTCTCTCTCTCTCTCTCTCTCTCTCTCTCTCTCTCTCTCTCTCTCTCTCTCTCTCTCTCTCTCTCTCTCAGTGAGTGGACACGTCGCCAGGAGCTCACAGGTCTAATTAGGTCAACGCCCAGCAGCACCTCCTCCATGTTTCAGCTGCCCTCAGCCGTACAAGACAATTCGTCCGAGATTATGTCCACAGGGATAAGGTTATTTATTGTGTGTTCTGCAACCTGCCTAAGAGGATGGAAGTAGAAATTAAGAGGAAAAAAATAAGCTTCAGGAGTTTTGATGATAAGCTAAAGCTGTAGACTATGACTGCTGCAAAAGCATTGGATAGTCAACAAAGAGAAACATGAGTAGTAATAAGGGTAGTTGGCTGAGAAGGTAAGATGGAAGCTGTTTATACCAACAGAATAGCCTTTGTGTCTCTGTGTGTGAGTGTCAGTGCCATACTAAAGGGACACCTAAGGTATGCACGTGGATGCGATTATTTTGAAATTCGTGAGAAAAAGACGTATTTCATCAAGACGTATGGAGGGATAGAAGATAAATACAAGAAAAAGTGAAATAGTGGTTTTAGCCCTGGGAAAGCCGGGTATTTTGGCCAGAGGAAAGTAGTCCCTTCCTGAGTTGTTTGTCTGCAGTAGGGGTTAAAAATAGTTGTCGTGTATTGTAGGATGAAGCACAGCATGACCATAGTATCTATTTCTGGGGGTTAAATAACCAACCATCTCCGTGTGCCCAGGTATCAGTCATCTACAGCGGCAGGATCCCCACTGCTACGACCCAAGATCCTCGGCAGCTTCTTACGGGGGTGGACGACTACCGCCGACTGACGGACTCCACCGGCGGCCTCTTCATCCCATCTGATAAGTTCGACATTTCCGCCATCACCCCCATCTTGGGAGAGGGAGTGGAGAGCGCAAGCGTAAGTTTTTTCCCCTCTCACTTGTATATTGATTGCTATATTCTGAAACAAGTAGCGATATCATCATAAACAAAGCAGATGTCTCTTCCACTTCTGTTTTTGCTAAGAAGTGCACGTGAAGTACACAGAAATCATTCACAAGCTGTCCAATGGTTCGGTCCAATGTTTCTAAAAGTATACCCTTAAAAGAGGATTTAGTTTTCTTTTCGTGAGTGAGGCTTTGTTCAAAGAAAAGGGTTATTTTGAGGCCTACCTTTAAAGAAATATTACAAAAAAGACAACATATAGTGAGATTAAAGTAAAGATAATTAGCTTTTTGGGTGGAAAAGCTGCATTTTTATCAAAAAGGTAGTTTTTAGTTGTTAGAAAAAACGTAAGATGGGAAAGAGTTCCAAACCCTCGCGGTATATGGAGAGACAGACATCACAACGACCTACCCTTGAGTTGCCAACAGTCACCCTGTAACCATGTGACGTATTGATTTCCTTAGTATCATATGGTGTAGCTAATGGCTGGGCCACATATACAGCCAATTCATGGGAACATAAAGCATAGGAATATTCATACAAGAGGAAAGTGAACCAAGTGGGTAAGTGGGTCAAGTTCTGTGGCCAGATCGGGAGGGTTGATGTGTCGAATCAATTTCGGCAGTAACAGTACACCATACAAGGAAGAATCAGTCTTTTGTATAATCAGAACAACTGTTCATAAAAGATGGATTTTATACATCTAGACAAGAACAACCATTTTCTTAAGAGGTAGACTTAACTATTTGTTTGATATGGAGCTTCCAAGAAAACTCAGATTTTGCTGTGACACTAAATATTCCCCAAATGCTGATTGGTGGAATTAGTCATCAGAGAATGTAGGGAGGAAGTAAGAGGTTTTAGCCGGGGAGATAGGGAGAAATTAAGTGTCAAAAGCATTGGACGTGACTAGGAGAAGTAGTTGTGCGAGAAGAACGTAGTTAGAGCAGAAGATAAGACAGAGCGGCTTTGAAAGAAGTGGAATGAAGTTCTACTATCGTCGACGTATTAAAGGAACGGACTTGAACGTCTGTTAAAGACGACCAATCGTTGATGACAAGGAGGAAGACGTAAGGACAGATCCCCACAGGACGCTTGCTGTTGATGGGAAATCAGGGAAGAGGTTGATCCATCAGTAGTCACGGAAGGATATTGACCAAGGAGGGAACTAAACATGAGAAAACAAAGTAAGGGAGAAACCCTCAAAGAAGGCCGGGCCTTAATTGAAATATAGAGAAAACTATGAAACGGAAAAAGAAAAGACAAGAGAAAGTATTTACGAATTTCGGAGGAAGTAAAAATCGCGTCTTTTGACATGTGTCAGGTCATAATCACTGGGAAAGACATGAGAGGGGAGAGAGTTCCAAAGCTTCGACGTGTAGGGAAAGAAGTAGATATCAAAACGGCCCACCCTGGGGATGACGATGGCCACACAATAATCATGTAATGCAGCAACTTGCCGAGTATTGCGTGGTCTAGCTAGTGGTGTGGGCACAGCATAAGACTCCCTTGGGTCTCTTGGAGTGGATGACCAGAGCGGATCTCGCCTAATGATTACCATACTGGCGATCAGAGATTACGCTGTGAGATTCGAGCTTCTGAAGAAAATCTAAATTGAGGGGAGACCTGGAGGCCTTGGAAAGGCTAGAAGTCAGAGACACAGGATGATGATTAGAAAGGTCAACAACGTGCCTCTCCTCTGGGATAGACTGTACCATTGCACACGTCTAACTCAGATAAAGAAATTTTTTGTTTTTTAAGCGGAAGCGGAAAAGACGAACAAGCACGTACCTAAGTTCAGTTAATACATTCCTTCAAAACCCGAGGAATATAAGACATCTGGTCTGTACGCCCAGCGTGTGCACCAGAAATGGAGAGCTTTTTTGTGCTGTTTCGGGAAGAGATTATAGGAAGACAACAGATGGTGTGAACGTATTTATCGTCCAAGATAACAGGAGACGATAGAGCCAAGAAAAGTTGTTTTGCCATTGACCGAGACAGATGCAGCGAAAGAAGAACGACAGAACTTGTGAGCGATACTCGTGGCTCAAGACCAGGAAGACCTGCCAATGGAAGGAAGGGAGCGGTTATCATACTTCCTTTGAATATGGGAACGTTTCGCCTCACGAAAAGAAAAAAAAACAGAAAAAAAAAAAAATATATATATATATATATATATATATGTATATATATATATATATATATATATATATATATATATATATATATATATATATATATATATATATATATATATATATATATATATATATATATATATATATATATATATATATATATATATATATATACTTTGTCGCTGTCTCCCGCGTTAGCGAGGTAGCGCAAAGAAACAGACGAAAGAATGGCCCAACCCACCCACATACGTATGTACTTACATACATGTCCACGCATGCACATATACATACCTATACATCTCAACGTATACATATATATACACACACTGACATATACATATATACACATGTACATAATTCATACTGTCTGCCCTTATTCATTCCCGTCGCCACCCCGCCACACATGAAATAACAACCCCCTCGTCCCGCATGTGCGCGAGGAAGAGCTAGGAAAAGACAACAAAGGCCACATTCGTTCACACTCAGTCTTTAGCTGTCATGTATAATGCACCGAAACAACAGCTCCCTTTCCACATCCAGGCCCCACAAAACTTTCCATGGTTTACTCCAGACGCTTCACATGCCCTGGTCCAATTCATTGACAGCACGTCCACCTCGGTATACCACATCGTTCCAATTCACTCTATTCCTTGCACGCCTTTCACCCTCCTGCATGTTCAGACCCCGATCACTCAAAATCTCTTTCACTCCATCTTTCCACCTCCAATTTCGTCTCCCACTTCTCGTCGTTCCCTCCACCTCTGACACATATATCCTCTTCGTCAATCTTTCCTCACTCATTCTCTCCATGTGACCAAACCACTTCAAAACACCCTCATCTGCTTTCTCAACCACACTCTTTTTAGTTCCACACATCTCTCTTACCCTTTCAGTACTTACTCGATCAAACCAACTCACACTACATCAATATTGTCCTCAAACATCTCATTCATACCCATTTTTGCTTTCCAAGATAACGTTCTCGACTTCCACACATTCTTCAACGCTCCCAGAACTTTCGCCCCCCTCCCCCACCCTATGATTCACTTCCGCTTCCATGGTTCCATCCGCTGCAAAATCCACTCCCAGATACCTAAAACACTTTTACTTCCTCCAGTTTTTCTCCATTCAAACTTACCTCACAATTGACTTGTCCCTCAACCATACTATACCTAATAACCTTGCTCTTATTCACATTTACTCTCAGCTTTCTTCTTTCACACACCTTACCAAACTCACCCGAATCAGCCACTAGCGCTGTATCATCAGCGAACAACAACTAACTCACTTCCCAAGCTCTCTCATCCACAACAAACTGCATACTTGCCCCTCTTTCCAAAACTCTTGCATTCACCTCCCTAACATCCCCATCCATAAACAAATTAACAACCATGGAGACATCACACACCCCTGCCGCAAACCAACATTCACTGAGAATCAATCACTTTCCTCTCTTCCTACACGCACACATGCCTTACATCCTCGATAGAAACTTTTCACTGCTTCTAGCAACTTGCCCCCCACACCATATATTCTTAATACCTTCCACAGAGCATCTCTATCAACTCTGTCATATGCCTTCTCCAGATCCATAAATGCTACATACAAATCCATTTGCTTTTCTAAGTATTTCTCGCATACATTCTTCAAAGCAAACACCGATCCACACATCCTCTACCACTTCTGAAACCACACTGCTCTTCCCCAATCTGATGCTCTGTACATGCCTTCACCCTCTCAATCAATACCCTCCCATATAACTTCTCAGGAATACTCAACAAACTTATACTTCTGTAATTTGAGCACTCACTTTTATCCCCTTTGTCTTTGCACAAAGGCACTATGCAAGCATTCCGCCAATCCTCAGGCACCTCACCATGAGTCATACATACATGAAATAACCTTATCAACCAGTCAACAATACAGTCACCCCCTGTTTTAATATATTCCACTGCAATACCATCCAAACCCGCTGCCTTGCCGGCTTTCATATTCCGCTAAGATTTTACTACCTATTCTCTGTTTACCAAATCATTTTCCCTAACACTCTCACTTTGCACACCACCTCGACCAAAACACCCTATATCTGCCACTCTATCATCAAACACACTCAACAAACCTTCAAAATACTCACTCCATCTCCTTTTCACGTCACCACTACTTGTTATCACCTCCCCATTAGCCCCCTTCACTGATGTTCCCATTTGTTCCCTTGTCTTACACACTTTATTTACCTCCTTCCAAAACATCTTTTTATTTAATGATACTTTTTAATGATACTAAGATTTATTGATACTTTCTCACCCCAACTCTCATTTGCCCTCTTTTTCACCTCTTGCACCTTTCTCTTGACCTCCTGCCTTTTTCTTTTATACATCTCCCAGTCATTTCCATTATTTCCCTGCAAAAATCGTCCAAATGTCTCTCTCTTCTTTCACTAATAATATTACTTCTTCATCCCAATACTCACTACCCTTTCTAATCTGCCCACCTCCCACGCTTCTCATGCCACAAGCATCTTTGCGCAAGCCATCACTGCTTCCCTAAATATATCCCATTCCTCCCCCGCTCCTCTTACGTCCTTTGTTCTCACCTTTTTCCATCCTGTACTCAGTCTCTCCTGGCACTTACTCACACAAGTCTCCTTCCCAAGCTCACTTACTGTCACCACTCTCTTCACCTCAACATTCTCTCTTCTTTTCTGAAAACCTCTACAGATCGTCACCTTCGCCTCCACAAGACAATGATCAGACATCCCTCCAGTTGCACCTCTCACCACATTAACATCCAAAAGTCTCTCTTTCGTGCGCCTATCAATTAACACGTAATCCAATTATGCTCTCTGGCCATCTCTCATGCTTACATAGGTATACTTATGCACATCTCTCTTTTTAAACCAAGTATTCCCAATCCCAGTCCTTTTTTCAGCACATAAATCTGCAAGCTCTTCACCATTTCCATTTACATCCCTGAGCACCCCATGTACACCAATTATTCCCTCAACTGCCACATTACTCACCCTTGCATTCAAATCACCCATCACTATAACCCGGTCTCGTGCATCAAAACTAATAACACACTCACTCAGCTGCTCCCAAAACACTTGCCTCTCATGATCTTATTTCTCATGCCCAGGTGCATATGCACCAATAATCACCCATCTCTCTCCATCCACTTTCAGCTTTACCCATATCAATCTAGAGTTTACTTTCTTACACTCTATCACATACTCCCACCACTCCTGTTTCAGGAGTAGTGCTACTCCTTCCCTTGCTTTTGTCCTCTTACTAACCCCTGACTTTACTCCCAACACATTCCCAAACCACTCTTCCCCTTTACCATTGAGCTTCGTTTCATCCAGAGCCAAAACACCCAGGTTCCTCTCCTCAAACATACTGCCTATCTACCCTTTTTTCTCATCTTGGTTACATCCACACACATTTAGACACCCCAATATATATATATATATATATATATATATATATATATATATATATATATATATATATATATATATATATATATATATATATATATATATATTTTCTTTTTTTTTTTTTTTTTTTTTTTCCTTTGTCGCTGTCTCCCGCGTTTGCGAGGTAGCGCAAGGAAACAGACGAAAGAAATGGCCCAACCCACCCCCATACACATGTATATACATACGTCCACACACGCAAATATACATACCTACACAGCTTTCCATGGTTTACCCCAGACGCTTCACATGCCCTGATTCAATCCACAGACAGCACGTCAACCCCGGTATACCACATCGATCCAATTCACTCTATTCCTTGCCCTCCTTTCACCCTCCTGCATGTTCAGGCCCCGATCACACAAAATCTTTTTCACTTCATCTTTCCACCTCCAATTTGGTCTCCCACTTCTCCTCGTTCCCTTCACCTCCGACACATATATCCTCTTGGTCAATCTTTCCTCACTCATTCTCTCCATGTGCCCAAACCATTTCAAAACACCCTCTTCTGCTCTCTCAACCACGCTCTTTTTATTTCCACACATCTCTCTTACCCTTACGTTACTTACTCGATCAAACCACCTCACACTACACATTGTCCTCAAACATCTCATTTCCAGCACATCCATCCTCCTGCGCACAACTCTATCCATAGCCCACGCCTCGCAACCATACAATATTGTTGGAACCACTATTCCTTCAAACATACCCATTTTTGCTTTCCGAGATAATGTTCTCGACTTCCACACATTCTTCAAGGCTCCCTGGATTTTCGCCCCCTCCCCCACCCTATGATCCACTTCCGCTTCCATGGTTCCATCCGCTGCCAGATCCACTCCCAGATATCTAAAACACTTCACTTCCTCCAGTTTTTCTCCATTCAAACTTACCTCCCAGTTGACTTGACCCTCAACCCTACTGTACCTAATGACCTTGCTCTTATTCACATTTACTCTTAACTTTCTTCTTTCACATACTTTACCAAACTCAGTCACCAGCTTTTGCAGTTTCTCTCATGAATCAGCCACCAGCGCTGTATCATCAGCGAACAACAACTAACTCACTTCCCAAGCTCTCTCATCCCCAACAGACTTCATACTTGACCCTCTTTCCAAAACTCTTGCATTCACCTCCCTAACAACCCCATCCATAAACAAATTAAACAACCATGGAGACATCACACACCCCTGTTGCAAACCTACATTCACTGACAACCAATCACTTTCCTCTCTTCCTACACGTACACATGCCTTACATCCTCGATAAAAACTTTTCACTGCTTCTAAGAACTTGCCTCCCACACCATATATTCTTAATACCTTCCACAGAGCATCTCTATCAACTCTATCATATGCCTTCTCCAGATCCATAAATGCTACATACAAATCCATTTGCTTTTCTAAGTATTTCTCACATACATTCTTCAAAGCAAACACCTGATCCACACATCCTCTACCACTTCTGAAACCACACTGCTCTTCCCCAATCTGATGCTCTGTACATGCCTTCACCCTCTCAATCAATACCCTCCCATATAACTTTCCAGGAATACTCAACAAACTTATACCTCTGTAATTTGAGCACTCACTTTTATCCCCTTTGTCTTTGCACAAAGGCACTATGCACGCATTCCGCCAATCCTCAGGCACCTCACCATGAGTCATACATACATGAAATAACCTTATCAACCAGTCAACAATACAGTCACCCCCTTTTTTAATATATTCCACTGCAATACCATCCAAACCCGCTGCCTTGCCGGCTTTCATATTCCGCTAAGATTTTACTACCACTTCTCTGTTTACCAAATCATTTTCCCTAACACTCTCACTTTGCACACCACCTCGACCAAAACACCCTATATCTGCCACTCTATCATCAAACACACTCAACAAACCTTCAAAATACTCACTCCATCTCCTTTTCACGTCACCACTACTTGTTATCACCTCCCCATTAGCCCCCTTCACTGATGTTCCCATTTGTTCCCTTGTCTTACACACTTTATTTACCTCCTTCTAAAACATCTTTTTATTTAATGATACTTTTTAATGATATTAAGATTTATTGATACTTTCTCACCCCAACTCTCATTTGCCCTCTTTTTCACCTCTTGCACCTTTCTCTTGACCTCCTGCCTTTTTCTTTTATACATCTCCCAGTCATTTCCATTATTTCCCTGCAAAAATCGTCCAAATGCCTCTCTCTTCTTTCACTAATAATCTTACTTCTTCATCCCACTACTCACTACCCTTTCTAATCTGCCCACCTCCCACGCTTCTCATGCCACAAGCATCTTTGCGCAAGCCATCACTGCTTCCCTAAATATATCCCATTCCTCCCCCACTCCTCTTACGTCCTTTGTTCTCACCTTTTTCCATCCTGTACTCAGTCTCTCCTGGCACTTACTCACACAAGTCTCCTTCCCAAGCTCACTTACTGTCACCACTCTCTTCACCTCAACATTCTCTCTTCTTTTCTGAAAACCTCTACAGATCGTCACCTTCGCCTCCACAAGACAATGATCAGACATCCCTCCAGTTGCACCTCTCACCACATTAACATCCAAAAGTCTCTCTTTCGTGCGCCTATCAATTAACACGTAATCCAATTATGCTCTCTGGCCATCTCTCATGCTTACATAGGTATACTTATGCACATCTCTCTTTTTAAACCAAGTATTCCCAATCCCAGTCCTTTTTCAGCACATAAATCTACAAGCTCTTCACCATTTCCATTTACATCACTGAGCACCCCATGTACACCAATTATTCCCTCAACTGCCACATTACTCACCCTTGCATTCAAATCACCCATCACTATAACCCGGTCTCGTGCATCAAAACTAATAACACACTCACTCAGCTGCTCCCAAAACACTTGCCTCTCATGATCTTTCTTCTCATGCCCAGGTGCATATGCACCAATAATCACCCATCTCTCTCCATCCACTTTCAGCTTTACCCATATCAATCTAGAGTTTACTTTCTTACACTCTATCACATACTCCCACCACTCCTGTTTCAGGAGTAGTGCTACCCCTTCCCTTGCTTTTGTCCTCTTACTAACCCCTGACTTTACTCCCAACACATTCCCAAACCACTCTTCCCCTTTACCATTGAGCTTCGTTTCATCCGGAGCCAAAACAACCAGGTTCCTCTCCTCAAACATACTGCCTATCTACCCTTTTTTCTCATCTTGGTTACATCCACACACATTTAGACACCCAAATATATATATATATATATATATATATATATATATATATATATATATATATATATATATATATATATATATATATATATATATATATATATATATTTTTTTTTTTTTTTTTTTTTTGCTTTGTCGCTGTCTCCCGCGTTTGCGAGGTAGCGCAAGGAAACAGACGAAAGAAATGGCCCAACCCACCCCCATACACATGCCTTGATTCAATCCACTGACAGCACGTCAACCCCGGTATACCACATCGCTCCAATTCACTCTATTCTTTGCCCTCCTTTCACCCTCCTGCATGTTCAGGCCCCGATCACACAAAATCTTTTTCACTTCATCTTTCCACCTCCAATTTGGTCTCCCACTTCTCCTCGTTCCCTTCACCTCCGACACATATATCCTCTTGGTCAATCTTTCCTCACTCATTCTCTCCACGTGCCCAAACCATTTCAAAACACCCTCATCTGCTCTCTCAACCACACTCTTTTTATTTCCACACATCTCTCTTACCCTTACGTTACTTACTCGATCAAACCACCTCACACTACACATTGTCCTCAAACATCTCATTTCCAGCACATCCATCCTCCTGCGCACAACTCTATCCATAGCCCACGCCTCGCAACCATACAACATTGTTGGAACCACTATTCCTTCAAACATACCCATTTTTGCTTTCCGAGATAATGTTCTCGACTTCCACACATTCTTCAAGGCTCCCTGGATTTTCGCCCCCTCCCCCACCCTATGATCCACTTCCGCTTCCATGGTTCCATCCGCTGCCAGATCCACTCCCAGATATCTAAAACACTTTACTTCCTCCAGTTTTTCTCCATTCAAACTTACCTCCCAATTGACTTGACCCTCAACCCTACTGTACCTAATGACCTTGCTCTTATTCACATTTACTCTTAACTTTCTTCTTTCACACACTTTACCAAACTCAGTCACCAGCTTTTGCAGTTTCTCACATGAATCAGCCACCAGCGCTGTATCATCAGCGAACAACAACTAACTCACTTCCCAAGCTCTCTCATCCCCAACAGACTTCATACTTGACCCTCTTTCCAAAACTCTTGCATTCACCTCCCTAACAACCCCATCCATAAACAAATTAAACAACCATGGAGACATCACACACCCCTGCTGCAAACCTACATTCACTGACAACCAATCACTTTCCTCTCTTCCTACACGTACACATGCCTTACATCCTCGATAAAAACTTTTCACTGCTTCTAACAACTTTCCTCCCACACCATATATTCTTAATACCTTCCACAGAGCATCTCTATCAACTCTATCATATGCCTTCTCCAGATCCATAAATGCTACATACAAATCCATTTGCTTTTCTAAGTATTTCTCACATACATTCTTCAAAGCAAACACCTGATCCACACATCCTCTACCACTTCTGAAACCACACTGCTCTTCCCCAATCTGATGCTCTGTACATGCCTTCACCCTCTCAATCAATACCCTCCCATATAATTTACCAGGAATACTCAACAGACTTATACCTCTGTAATTTGAGCACTCACTCTTATCCCCTTTGCCTTTGTACAATGGCACTATGCACGCATTCCGCCAATCCTCAGGCACCTCACCATGAGTCATACATACATTAAATAACCTTACCAACCAGTCAATAATACAGTCACCCCCTTTTTTGATAATTCCACTGCAATACCATCCAAACCTGCTGCCTTGCCGGCTTTCATCTTCCGCAAAGCTTTTACTACCTCTTCTCTGTTTACCAAATCATTTTCCCTAACCCTCTCACTTTGCACACCGCCTCGACCAAAACACCCTATATCTGCCACTCTATCATCAAACACATTCAACAAACCTTCAAAATACTCACTCCATCTCCTTCTCACATCACCACTACTTGTTATCACCTCCCCATTTGCGCCTTTCACTGAAGTTCCCATTTGCTCCCTTGTCTTACGCACTTTATTTACCTCCTTCCAGAACATCTTTTTATTCTCCCTAAATTTAATGATACTCTCTCACCCCAACTCTCATTTGCCCTCTTTTTCACCTCTTGCACCTTTCTCTTGACCTCCTGTCTCTTTCTTTTATACATCTCCCACTCAATTGCATTTTTTCCCTGCAAAAATCGTCCAAATGCCTCTCTCTTCTCTTTCACTAATAATCTTACTTCTTCATCCCACCACTCACTACCCTTTCTAATCAACCCACCTCCCACTCTTCTCATGCCACAAGCATCTTTTGCGCACTCCATCACTGATTCCCTAAATACATCCCATTCCTCCCCCACTCCCCTTACTTCCATTGTTCTCACCTTTTTTCCATTCTGTACTCAGTCTCTCCTGGTACTTCCTCACACAAGTCTCCTTCCCAAGCTCACTTACTCTCACCACCCTCTTCACCCCAGCATTCACTCTTCTTTTCTGAAAACCCATACAAATCTTCACCTTAGCCTCCACAAGATAATGATCAGACATCCCTCCAGTTGCACCTCTCAGCACATTAACATCCAAAAGTCTCTCTTTCGCACGCCTGTCAATTAACACGTAATCCAATAACGCTCTCTGGCCATCTCTCCCAATCACCAGTCCTTTTTCAGCACATAAATCTACAAGCTCTTCACCATTTCCATTTACAACACTGAACACCCCATGTATACCAATTATTCCCTCAACTGCCACATTACTCACCTTTGCATTCAAATCACCCATCACTATAACCCGGTCTCGTGCATCAAAACCACTAACACACTCATTCAGCTGCTCCCAAAACACTTGCAATATATATATATATATATATATATATATATATATATATATATATATATATATATATATATATATATATATATATAGTCCTATGAGTCCACGGGGAAAATGAAACACGATAATTTCCCAAGTGCACTTTCGTGTAATAATCACATCATCAGGGGAGACACAAGAGAGAAATATGAGTCAGTTGATACACATCGAAGAGACGAAGCCAAGACCCCATTTAAATGGTAAACATGTGATTGTCCAAAACTGAGTTATTTTTGAATATCTTGATCACGCGCAAAATTATGATTCTTTCCAGTATATATATATATATATATATATATATATATATATATATATATATATATATATATATATATATATATATTCTTTCTTTTTTAAACTATTCGCCATTTCCCGCGTTGGCGAGGTAGCGTTAAGAACAGAGGACTGGGCCTTTTTGGAATATCCTCACCTGGCCCCCTCTGTTCCTTCTTTTGGAAAATTAAAAAAAAAAAAAAACGAGAGGGGAGGATTTCCAGCCCCCCGCTCCCTCCCCTTTTAGTCGCCTTCTACGACACGCAGGGAATACGTGCGAAGTATTCTTAATCCCCTATCCCCAGGAATAATATATATATATATATATATATATATATATATATATATATATATATATATATATATATATATATATATATATATATTTGCAATGTTTCATATACATTTCAAGCTTTGGGTTTGTTATGCAAACGTGCTACGACAGATATCCTGAATCAGTCTATACTAATACAGTCACGTTTCCAACACTTACAGGTAGACATAACGCAGCTTCAGGGACTGCAGGGAGCACAAGACATCCAGATACCAATCGACGACTCCATCCAGGACTTTGAAATCCGAATCGCTGGCAGTATCACATCCGGGCTGCTGAGGGATATTACTGGTGAGCTGAATGTGGTGTTCAGTGATAGTGCTGACCTACGCTATTGGGTTATGGTTTTCCTTATTATTTCTTTACTGGGTGAATTTTCTGACAGATGATCTCGTATCATCCACTATAGGTAAGGTTAGATTAGGTTAGTTGCGTGGCGTTCTGTCAGATTAAGCGCAGGGTAAGTTTGGGTAGGTTAGGTTGGTAGGGGGGAAGGGTTTGGTTAGGTTAAGGGTAGGGAAGATTTGGATAGGTTAGATTAGGTTTGGTTAGGTTAAGGGAAGGGTAAGATTTGGATAGGTTAGATTAGGTTTGGTTAGGTTGAGGGTAGGGTAAGATTTGGAGAGGTTAGATTAGTTTACGGGTAAGGTAGGATTTGGATAGGTTAGGTTAGGTTAGGTTAAGGGTAGGGAAAGGTTTGGATAGGTTAGGTTTGGTTTGGTTAGATTAAGGGTAGGGTAAGGTTTCGGTAGGCTAAGTTGGGTTTGGTTGGGTTAAGGGTAGGTTAAGGTTTGGGTAGGTTAGGTTGGGTTTGGTTAGGTTAAAGGTAGGGTAAGGTTTGGGTAGGTTAGTTTGGGTTTGGTTAGGTTAAGGGTAGGGTAAGGTTTAAGTAGGTTAGGTTAGGTTATGGATATGTATCTGTTAACTCCTTTTCCACAAGCCATTTTCAAAATGTCTCATGACAATTTGTATACTCGGTAACCTGAAGTATGTGACATCAAATAACTTTCTAGTCAATGATTAATTGCCTTCCTCTAACATCTATTTCACTGTTGCCCTCCCTCTCACTGTCAGGTACCTTACTGGTCACTGTTGCCCTCTTTCTCTCTGCCAGGTACCTTACTGGTCACTGTTGCCCTCTTTCTCTCTGCCAGGTACCTTACTGGTCACTGTTGTCCTCCCTCTCACTGTCAGGTACTTTACTGGTCACTGTTGTCCTCCCTCTCACTGTCAGGTACTTTACTGGTCACTGTTGTCCTCCCTCTCACTGTCAGGTACCGAATACGACCTCATGAACCAGGTTGCCCTCGAGGCTGACCCGGCGATAGAGATTGTGGCGTACAGCAGCGGACTCAAGGCCATACGCTGGCTGGAGCCTCGATACGGCCAGTGGAACCTTCAGACGGACTCCAGCTCCACTTACAGCATCTCCGTCAACGCCAACTCCACACTGAACTTCCTTGGAGGGTTCTCCATCCTGGACCCGTCGCCACCACACCCTCACTACCGCTCATCGGAAGGCAGCCCGCTCATCAGTGAGTTAGTTCCCCGTAGTCCTGAGTACTCAATCTGTCTCGCACCTACCAAACTAAATGCCCCGGGTCAAGGTCCTTTATGTGGCAGTTGATTCTACAACAAAATCTTAATTCCTTTACAAGTTATCCACTTTAACCATTGCGTCTGAGGGCATCAGAGGCGTAGAAGTGGAGCGATATAGCGAAATTCAATTTAACGAATGCGGTATAGCACAGACCATTCTTTCATCGTAACAAAAGCATCTCTTTAACTAAAACATTAAGTACCGTCCGACGCCACGAACATAGGAACATATATGTCATAAGAACTCACAGAGCCAACGTTATCACACACACACACACACCACTGCCTCTGCCTGTCCAGCCGTTGCTCACCCTCGACGAGGCTGGAATCTTATAGGAAAATCATCATACATTTGGGACAGTTTGTTAACTTGGTTCTATTTTGGACAGTTTGTTAATTTGGTCCTGTATTGTTCTTATATGGAAAATACTGTATTATAAAAGTTACCTGTCATCTTTTTCTTATCTTTTTCTTCTTTTTCTTTACCAGAACAAGAGATCAAGGATTAACAAATCCCCCAAGTAATCCTAAACTATAAAACGTTAATTTTTGTACATCAGCAAAATGGGAACACACACTAGCGATTCACTGGTTCTCCCACATACCTTTCCATACCGCTAGTTAGGTCAGCTGATTTCTGCTTTTTCCTCCGTGAAAACTAGTTATTTATGCTGTGTAGTGTTCACATGAAAACCATTTGTATGCTGACTATAAATCATGGCTGATTGAGCCTTAAGTGTGAAGTACGTGAGGTAATACTTTGCAACACAGCTGGTAGAGCCTAGCACTGACGCGAACTGATTTTCCCCAGACACTGTGTATTACGTGGACGTGACGCTCATTGGCTACTTGGAGAGTGACGTCACAGATGTTACCAGAGTCGAATATGTTGACAAGGTAAGACGGCAGCTGGACACAAGACAGTGTTCTCAGGGAGTTTCCTTTACACACACACACACACACACACACACACACATCGTGGTGTAGTGGTTAACGTTCAGTTCCTGATCACGATCATGACGGGCCAGCCTGGGGTCGGATCCGCATGGGTTCTGGTCCAGGGCATGGCAGGCGGCCTACATCCAACTTAGGTGTTCATCCTCGCCTCGAGGCTGCTCGACAGATGGGGTACCCGGCTGAGGCAGGATGTGTATTTGTGTGTGTGTGTGTGTGTGTGTGTGTGTGTGTGTATACGAGGTTAAGAGACGGGGCAACACCAGCATAAAACTCGCTCACCGTCACAGACAAACAGTAATCACACACAAAGTGAAGTTAAACAAGCATTTTGAGGTTCAAGTTTAGATGGAAATGGATGCAGAGTTGGGAAAGTGCCACGATCCGTGACAACATCCATGACCAGGAGGCGGAGGGATATGGGTATGTGCTCTTACAGAGGACACAAGGAGCATCAAAACAGATGACAAGTTATCACAGCTGGAGAAGGAAATGAAGAAACTGAGGAATCAAGTTAAAACTCGTGAACAGAGTCTTCAACCGAGAGATGATATGAGGAAATTGAAAATCGTGGTTAAATGGCGCGAAGAGAGACTGAAATCAGTTGGTGTGTAAGCCGAGGGAAGGTGAAGTGATTGGAAAGCGAGAGAGGATCAGAAGGGTCTCTCTGGATGTCCTAGAAACTGATCGACGAGAGCAAATGCCCAAATTACAGAGTACAACAATTTCTGAAAATAGTGGGTAGAGCGGGGGAACAGTGGGCCAGAGTCCTGGGCTGATAAACAGAGTCAGAGCATAAAGACTGATGCAGTGAGGCAGAGAGATGAGGACAGTGAAGCAATAGTACACAGGGAAGAAGGGGAAGTTGTAGGGAGAATAAACAATGGTGGAGGCAGAACAACTAGGAAGGAAATTTATGATTTGGTATATGACAGGTTCAGAAAAATGCAGGTGAGTCAAAGTCGGTGATTTGTTGGGGGAAAAAAGTGAGAGAAAAAACTAAACTCATGGCGTTTGATGAATCAACACTGAAGAATTTAGAAATGAATAGAAGAGAACTAAGTTAGTAAAGCAGAGAGTTGCTAAACGTAAATCACTGACGATTTTTGGACTGACTGAAGACCACATTGCAAACCATCAAGGAAGGAATGCTGATTAAAAGACTTCCGTCGACGGTAAGACATGCCGGATGCATTTCCTGTTGATGAGAGAATTCAGGAAAATTGGTGGATGCAATCAAGAGATGAGGGAACGACCAGTACCAATCAATGTGAAGTCATGCGTAGGTAGACAGGATAAGTAATATAAAAACATAGTGGAATTAAGCAAGGTCTTCATCAGAGGTGGTAGAACAAAGGAAGAGAGAGAGAGAGAGAGAGAGAGAGAGAGAGAGAGAGAGAGAGAGAGAGAGAGAGGGAGAGAGACAGAGACAGGGACAGAGAGAGAGAGAGAGAGAGAGAGAGAGAGAGAGAGAGAGAGAGAGAGAGAGAGAGAGAAGGGACACCGTCACAAGGCAGGAAACAAAAGACAAAGACAGGTCAGTAATGTTAAGCGTTGGGAGAGTCACTGAATGGAAGTCAAGGTTTGTATCAGGGAAAACGCGTCTGAAATGCATCAGTTGAGACAAAGCTCACTCAGGAGGTGGGTTCTCCCCTGTTCTGTCCAGAGGAAGGAAATGATAACAAGGATAGAAAGATTAGATAATGAAGAAATATTGGCCTTCTTGATCATAACCAGCCTTAAGCTTCAGGAATGACAGGAAGAAGACCTTCTCAGCCAGTACATAATGGGAAGAGCAATTGTAGGAAAAAAGCGCATAACTGTGTTGGTAATATCCTCCAGAGAAATCTAAAGGACCAAAGTAGAAATAGATATAACAATGAAAGAACAATCAATATGTCACTTAGGTCGTAGAACAGGCACTTCTGAGAGATGGTAAAGTTGTATTCATCGAGGATTTCAATTACAAAGAGGCAGGCTTGGGTGATTTGGATTCTCTTCGAGATACAAATGTCTTGGGATGTACACAGGGAAATATCCCCTTCCAGCGTGTCTCTCAACGTGCTAGGATGGGATGGAGTGATACACACTGCCGTTACTAGAACTTGCCTTCATACGTTGTGGCATGGAAAGTGAAACTATCATATATGATTCACCAACTGTAAGGAGTGATCATCTAATACTTCCCGGTCCGGGAAATCGAACGGAGGTGAGACCTAATTCAGAGAGAAGATATGATCGTGGGAATCATACTGAACCCAACAATTGCCATGGTAACGTCAACTGGGGAACGAGTTGAGTAGCTAGGAACCAGGGCATTTTGGACGAGAGTAGATGACAGGACAGAACCCTTTGCAACGCCACTGATTATAGGATAAGAGGGAGGTAACACTCCATCAACGATTACTGCGGTGGAACGGAGTCTAGAACGCAAAACCATATCCCATCAACCGCGGTGTTTCAAAGGATTCTGTCTTATTCAATTCTCTCTTCCAAATGCTATGCGCTACTCCCAGTAGCAAGGATATGTAGACGCCTTTGCTGTGAAAAGTTCTTTGACGAAGCTACACTCCCAGTGATACACAGCCAAGCCAAAGTAACTTTTCACCCAAGGTGTAATCTCATGCAGGTGGGTTCTAGTAACCTATACATGGATTAGAACAGACGAAGGAACTCAAAGTGGTGGAAGCAGCGCCGAGCCGACGAATGTTCTTATCCTGTTCTTTGTAAGGATCATATGACTTCAATAATATCATTACGAGAGCCTCCTCTCACTGACTGTGAGGGCCTGCCAGTGACGGAGTGACTCCGTTCGTACTAGACCAAATGCACTAAACGCTACCAACAAATACGTACGTCATATATGCTCCTCACATCTTAGCCAAACTGTGTTACCCATGACACGTTCCCTTGTCAACAGAACAACATAGGCAAGGTCTTCTATGATATCATGAGACGAGTTTTCAAGCGAATCAGGAACGTCCTTGTCCAACATCGTTTCAGCAATGGTTCAGGACGGACGGACCTGAAATTTTATCTTTAAAGTAAGGAATGATATTTTTGTTCCTGTAGACGGGAATGAGGCTGCGAGAGATCCCCTACCACGGCGAGGTTGACGACGAGTTCTACATCCGTTCAGACCCTCTCCCAGAGCAGCCCTTCTACCTCAAGCTCTACGGCCACGTCCAATCCGGTAGGTGCCACACACCACACTCTCTCATATACCATATCTATCCATCTCCTACATCACAAGTACTGGAGATAATTTCAGTGTTTTGGTATCAATAGACTTTAGGGAGAACATAAAGATGTTTTCGAAGGAGGTAGATAATGTGAGTGAGACAAAAGAACAAATAGGAACATCGATGAAGGGGGGGAAGTGATAACAGATAGTGATGAAGTGAGGAGAAGATGGGGTGAGTATTTTGAAGGCCTGTTGGCAGATGTTGAGTGTTTTGGTCGGGATGGTGTGTGAAGTGAGAGAGTCAGGTAGACTGGATGGGTGAAGAGAGAAGAGGTGGTGAAAGCCTTGCGGAAGATGAAATCTGGCAAGGCTGCGGGAGTGAATGGTATTGCAGTTGAATTTATCAAGGAACGGGATGACAATGCTGTTGATTGGTTGGAAAGATATTCATTGTATGTATGAATCATGGTGCAGTGCCTAAGGATTGACGGAATGCATGAATAGTACCATTGTACAAAGGCAAAGGGGATAAAGGTGAGTTTTCAAACTACAGAGGCATACGTTTGTTGCGTATACCTGGAAAATTGTATGAGAGGCTATTAATTAAAATGGTCAAGGCACGTACAGAGCATCAAATTGGGGAGGAGCAGTATTGTTTCAGAAGTGGTAGAGAATGCGTGAATCAGGTGTTTGCTTTGAAGAATGTATATGAGAAATAATAAGAAAAACAAATGGATTTGTATGTAGTCTTTATGGATCTGGAGAAGGCATATGATAGGATTGATAGAGATGCTTTGTAAAAGGTCTTAAGAATATATGTTGTAGGAGGTAAGCTGCTGGAAGCGAAGTTTCATCAAGGGTGTAAGACATGTGTACGAGTAAGAAGAGAGGAGAGTGATTGGTTCCCAGTGAAGGTCAGTCTGCGGCAGGGGTATATGTTACCTTGGTTGTTTAATCTGTTTATGGATGCGGTGGTTAGGGAGGTAAATGCAACAGTTTTGGAGAGAGGGTCGAGTATGCAGTCTGTTGTGGATGAGAGGGCCTGAAAAGTGAGTCAATTGTTGTTCTCTGATGATACAGCACTGATGGCTCATTACTTACTCGATCAAACCACCTCATACAACATAATGTCCTCAAACATTTAATTTCCAACACATCTACCCTCCTTCGTACAACCCTATCTGTAGCCCATAAATCGCAACCATATAATATTTTTGGAACTACTACTCCTTCAAACATGCCTATTGTTGCTCTCTGGAATAACGTTCTCTCCCTCCACACCCTGTGACTCACTTCCACTTCCATGGTGCCAAATCCACTTCCAGATATCTAAAACACATCACCTCCTCCAATTTTTCTCCATTCAAACTAACATCATAGTTAACTTGTCCCTCAACCCTAGTGAACTTAATATACTTGCTCTTATTCACATTCATTCTCAACTTTCTCCTTTCATACACTTTTCCAGACTCAGTCACCTTCTGCTGATTCTGACACGAATCAGCCACTAGCGCTGTATCATTGACGAACAACAACTGACTCACTTCCTAGACCCTCTCATCTCCAACAGACTCGCCCCTCTCTCCAAAACTCTTACATTTATCTCCCTAACCACAATCCATAAACAAATTTAACAACCATTGGGACATTATACACCCCTGCCGCAAACCAGCCTTCACTGGGAACCAATCGCTCTCCTCTTCCTACTCGTACACATGCCTTACATCCTTGATAAAAACTTTTCACTGCTTCTAGCAGCTTACCTCCTACACCATATACTCTGAAGGCCTTCCGCAAAGCATCTCTATTAACCCTATCATATGCCTTCTCCAGATCCATAAATGCTACATACAAATCCATTTGTTTTTGTAAGTATTTTTCACATACATTCTTCAAAGCAAACACCTGACCCACACATTTTCTACCACTTCCGAGACCACACTGCTCTTCCCCAATCTGATGCTCTGTACATGCCTTCACCCTCTCAATCAATACCCTCCCATATAATTTTCCAGGTATACTCAACGTACTTATGTCTCTGTAGTTAGAACACTCACTTTTATCCCCTTAGCCTTTGTACAATGGCACTATGCATGCATTCCGCCAATCCTCAGACACTTCACCATGGTCCATACATAAAGTGAATATCCTTACTAACCAATCAACAACACAGTCACCCCCTTTCTTAACAAATTCTACTGCAATACCATCCAAACCCGCTGCCTTGCCGGATTTCATCTCATGCAAAGCTTTCACTACCTCTTCTCTCTTAACCAAACCATCCTCCCTGACCCTCTCACTTCGCACACCACCCTGACCAAAACACCCTACATCTGCCACTCTATCATCAAAGACATTTAACAAACCTTCAAAATACTCACTCTATTTCCTTCTCACTTCGTCACTGTCGGTTCTAGCTTCCCTCTCCCCACCCTTGCCCAACTTCACTTATGTTCCCATTTGTTCTCTTGTCTTACGTAGTTATTTACCTCCATCCAAAGCACCTGTTTAATCTCCCTGAAGTTTAATGATACTCTCTCACCCCATCTCTCATTTGCCCTCTTTTTCAACCCATGCACCTTCCTCTTGAGCTCCTGCCGCTTTCTTTTATGCATCTGCAAGTCACTTGCACTCCTTCCTTGTAATTATCGTACAAACGCCTCTTTTCTCTTTCACTAACAACTTTACTTCTTCAACCCACCACTCACTACCCCTTCTAATCTGCCCACCTCCCACCTTTCTCATGCAACATGCATCTTTTGCGCATACCATCACTACTTCTTTAAATACATCCCATTCCTCACCCACTTCCCTCACGTCATTGGCTCACACCTTTTGCCATTCTACACTCAGTCTCTCCTGGGACTTCCTCACACATTTGTCCTTTCCAAGCTCACTTACTCTCACCACTCTCTTCTCCCCAACATTCTCTCATCTTTTTTGAAAACCTTTACAAATATTCACCTTCGCCTCCACAAGACAGTGATCAGACATTCCTCTAGCTGCCACTCTCAGCACATTAACTTCCAAAAGTCTCTCCTTTGCACGCTTGTCAATTAATTTGTCAATTAATCCAATAATTCCTCACGTGTCGTAAAAGGCGACTAAAGGGGACGTGAGCGGGGGGCTAGGAAACACTCCCCACCTTGTATTCTAACTTTCTATAAAGGGAAACAGAAGAAGGAGTCACGAGGGGAGTGCTCATCCTCCTCGAAGGCTCAGATTGGGGTGTCTAAATGTGTGTGGATGTAACCAAGATGAGAAAAAAGGAGAGACAGGTAGTATGTTTGAGAAAAGAACCTGGATGTTTTGGCTCTGAATGAAACGAAGGTCAAGTGTAAAGGGGAAGAGTGGTTTGTTGGGAATGTCTTACGGAGTAAAGTCAAGGGTTATTGAGAGGACAAGAGCAAGGGAAGGAGTAGCACTACTCCTGAAACAGGAGTGGTGGGAGTATGTGATAGAGTGTAAGAAAGTAAACTCTAGATTGATATGGGTAAAACTGACAGTGGATGGAGAGAGATGGGTGATTATTGATGCATATGCACCTGGCATGAGAAGAAAGATCATAAGAGGCAAGTGTTTCGGGAGCAGCTGAGTGAGTGTGTTAGTAGTTTTGATGCACGAGACCGGGTTATAGTGATGAGTGATTTGAATGCAAGGGTGAGTAATGTAGCAGTTGAGGGAATAATTGGTGTTGTAAATGGAAATGGTAAAGAGCTTGTAGATTTATGTGCTGAGAAAGGACTGGTGATTGGGAATACCTGATTTAATAAGAGACATATACATAAGTATACCTATGTAAGTATGAGAGATGGCCAGAGAGCGTAATTGGATTACGTGTTAATTGATAGGCGCACTAAAGAGAGACTTTTGGATGTTAATGTGCTGAGAGGTGCAACTGGAGGAATGTCTGATCATTATCTTGTGGAGGCGAAGGTGAAGGGTTTTCAGAAAAGAAGAGAGAATGTTGGGGTGAAAAGAGTGGTGAGAGTAAGTGAGCTAGGGAAGGAGACTTGTGTGAGGAAGTACCAGGAGAGACTGAGTACAGAATGGAAAAAGGTGAGAACAAAGGACGTAAGGGGAGTGAGGGAGGAATGGGATGTATTTATGGAAGTAGTGATGGCTTGCGCAAAAGATGCTTGTGGCATGAGAAGCGTGGGAGGTGGGCAGATTAGAAAGGGTAGTGAGTGGTGGGATGAAGAAGTAAGATTATTAGTGAAAGAGAAGAGAGAGGCATTTGGACGATTTTTGCAGGGAAATAATGCAAATGAGTTGGATATGTATAAAAGAAAGAGGCAGGAGGTCAAAAGAAAGGTGCAAGAGGTGAAAAAGAAGGCAAATGAGAGTTGGGGTGAGAGAGTATCATTAAACTTTAGGGAGAATAAAAAGATGTTTTGGAAGTAGGTAAATAGAGTGCGTAAGACAAGAGAACAAATGGGAACCTCAGTGAAGGGGGCTAATAGGGAGGTGATAACAAGTAGTGGTGATGTGAGAAGGAGATGGAGTGAGAATTTTGAAGGTTTGTTGAATGTGTTTGATGATAGAGTGGCAGATAATAGGGTGTTTTGGTCGAGGTGGTGTGCAAAGTCAGAGGGTTGGGGAGAATGATTTGGTAAACAGAAGTGGAAGTAAAAGCTTTGCAGAAGATGAAAACCAGCAAGCAGCGGCTTTGGATGGTATTGCAGTGGAATTTATTAAAAAAGGGTGACTGTATTGTTCACTGGTTGATAAGGTTATTTAATGTATGTATGACTCATGGTGAAGTGGCTGAGGATTGGAGGAATGCTTGCATAGTGCCATTGTACAAAGGCAAAGGGGATAAAAGTGAGCGCTGAAATTACAGAGGTATAAGTTCGTTGAGTATTCTTGGGAAATTATATGGGAGGGTATTGATTGAGAGGATGAAGGCATGTACAGAGCATCAGATTGGGGAAGAGCAGTGTGGTTTCAGAAGTGGTAGAGGATGTGTGGATCAGGCGTTTGCTTTGAAATATGTATGTGAGAAAAACTTAGAAAACCAAATGGATTTGTATGTAGCATTAATGGATCTGGAGAAGGCATATTGATAGAGATGCTCTGTGGAAGGTATTAAGAATATATGGTGTGGGGGGCAAGTTGTTAGAAGCAGTGAAAAGTTTTTATCGAGGATGTAAGGCATGTGTACGTGTAGGAAGAGAGGAAAGTGATTGATTCTCAGTGAATGTAGGTTTGCGGCAGGGGTGTGTGATGTCTCCATGGTTGTTTGATTTGTTTGTGGATGGGGTTGTTAGGGAGATGAATGCAAGAGTTTTGGAAAGAGAGGCAAGTATGCAGTCTGTTGTGGACAAGAGAGCTTGGGAAGTGAGTCAGTTGTTGTTCGCTTATGATACAGCGCTGGTGGCTGATTCATGTGAGAAACTGCAGAAGCTGGTGACTGAGTTTGGTAAAGAGTGTGAAAGAAGAAAGCTGAGAGTAAATGTGAATAAGAGCAAAGTTATTAGGTACAGTAGGGTTGAGGGACAAGTAAATTCGGAGGTAAGTTTGAATGGAGAAAAACTGGGGGAAGTGAAGTGTTTTAGATATCTGGGAGTGGATTTGGCAGCGGATGGAACCATGGAAGCGGAAGTGAATCATAGGGTGGGGGAGGGGGCGAAAGTTCTGGGAGCGTTGAAAACGTATGGAAGTCGAGAACGCAATCTCGGAAAGAAAAAATGGGTATGTTTGAAGGAATAGTGGTTCTAACAATGTTATATGGTTGCGAGGCGTGGGTTATAGATAGAGTTGTGCGGAGGAGGGTGGATGTGCTGGAAATGAGATGTTTGAGGACAATATGTGGTGTGAGGTGGTTTGATCGACTAAGTAATAATAGGGTAAGAGAGATGTTTGGCAATAAAAAGAGTGTGGTTGAGAGAGCAGAAGAGTGTGTTCTGAAATGCTTTGGTCGCATGGAGAGGATGAGTGAGGAAAGATTGACAAAGGGGATATATGTGTCAGAGGTGGAGGGAACGAGGAGAAGTGGGAGACCAAATTGGAGGTGGAAAGATGGAGTGAAAAAGATTTTGAGTGATCGGGGCTTGAACATGCAGGAGGGTGAAAGGCGTGCAAGGAATAGAGTGAATTGGAACGATGTGGTATACCGGGGTCGACGTGCTGTCAGTGGATTGACCCAGGGCATGTGGAAAGGGAGCTGTGGTTTTGGTGCATTATACATGACAGCTAGAGACTGAGTGTGAACGAATGTGGCCTTTGTGTCTTTCCCTAGCGCTCCCTCGCGCTCATGCCGAGGGAGGGGGTTGTTATTTCATGTGTGGCGAGGTGGCGATGGGAATGAATCAATGCAGACAGTATGAATTATGTACATGCGCATATATGTATATGTCTGTGTGTGTATATATATGTATACGTTGAGATGTATAGGTGTGTACATTTGCGTGTGTTTACGTGTATGTATATACATGTGTATGTGGGTGGGTTGGGCCATTCTTTCGTCTGTTTCCTTGCGCTACCTCGCTAACGCGGGAGACAGCGACAAACCAAAATAAATAATATATATATATATATATATATATATATATATATATATATATATATATATATATATATATGTGTGTGTGTGTGTGTGTGTGTGTGTTTATTATCATCATTATTGTTATAATAATACTTAATCTCTGTTTCCCGCGTCAGCGAGGTAGCGCCAGGAAACAGACGAAGAATAGCCCATCCACTCACATACTCAAACACATATATATACTATTCATTTATCATTCATTGTCACTTTATCATTCACTTTGTCACTGTCTCCCGCGTTAGCGAGGTAGCGCAAGGAAACACACGAAAGAATGGCCCAACCCACCCACATACACATGTATATACATACACGTCCACACACGCACTTATACATACCTATACATCTCAACATATATATATATATATATATATATATATATATATATATATATATATATATATATATATATATATATATATATATATATATATATATATATGCACATGTACATATTTCATACTGTCTGCCCTTATTCATTCCCGTGGCCACCCCGCCACACATGAAATGACAGCTAGGTAGCGCTAGTAAAAGACAACAAAGGCCACATTCGTTCACACTGAGTCTCTAGCTGTCATGTATAATGCACCGAAACCACACCTCCCTTTCCACATCCAGGCCCCACAAAACTTTCCATGGTTTACCCAAGACGCTTCACATGCCCTGGTTCAATCCACTGACAGCACGTCGACCCCGGCATACCACATCGTTCCATTTCACTGCATTTCTTGTACGCCTTTCACCCTCCTACATGCTCAGGCCCCGATCACTCAGAATCTTTTTCACTCCATCTTTCCACCTCCAATTTGGTCTCCCACTTCTCCTCGTTCCCTCCACCTCTGACACAAATATCCTCTTTGTCAATCTTTCCTCACTCATCCTCTCCATGTGACAAAACCATTTCAAAACGCCCTCTTCTGCTCTCCCAACCACACTCTTTTCATTACCACACATCTCTCTTACCCTTTCATTACTTACTTTATCAAACCACCTCACACCACATGTTGTCCTCAAACATTTCATTTCCAGCACATCCACTCTCCTCCGCACAACTCCATCCATAACCCACACCTCGCAACCATATAACATTGTTGGAACCACTATTCCTTCAAACATACCCATTTTTGCTTTGCAAGATAACGTTCTCGACTTCCATACGTTTTTCAACGCTCCCAGAACTTTCGCCCCCTTCCCCACCCTATGATTCACTTCCGCTTCTGTGGTTCCATCCGCTGCCAAATCCACTCCAAGATATATACATAAACGTCCATACACGCACATACACTTACATATACAAATACATATCAACGTATACATATGTACATACATATACATACACATACACAAACGTATACATATATACCCATGTACATATTCATACTTGCTTGCCTTCATCCATTCTTGGCGCTACCCCGCCCCACAGGAAATAGCATCGCTACCCCTGCTTCAGTTAGGTAGTGCCAGGAAAACAGGGAAGATAAGCCTCATTCGCTCACACTCAGTCTCTAGCTGTCATGTATAATGCACCGAAACCACAGCTCCCTTTCCACATCCAGGCCCCACAAAACTTTCCATGGTTTACCCCAGACGTTTTAAATGCCCTGGTTCAATTCATTGACAGCACTTCGACCCCGGTATACCAAATCATTCCAATTCACTGAGTTCCTTGCACGCTTCTCACCCTCCCGTATGTTTAGGTCCCGATCACTCAAAAATTTTTTCACCCCATCCTTCCACCTTCAATTTGGTCTTCCACTTCTCCTTGTTCCTTCCACCTCTGACAGATATATCCTCCTTGTCAATCTTTCCTCACTCATTCTCTCCAAATTTCAACACACTGTCTTCTGCTCTCTCAACCACACCTTTTTTATTACCAAACCACCTCACACCACATATTGTCCTTGAACATTTCATTTCCAACACATCCGCCCTCCCTAGCCTGAGCCAGGTACCCATTTTATCGAGCAACCCCTAGGGTGGATGAACAGCTGGGTTGACTGTGGACCGATTGCTGCAACCAGGATTCGAACCTATGCGCTCTACCCTGGCGGTCCGTGAATGCGTCACGCTCAGGAACGCTGTATGAGCCTGTCAGTTCGTAGCATCAGACACCGTGCAGTAGTGACACCTGCTTCCTCCACCAGGTAACGTCTTCTGTCGGCTCCTGCCGGTGCTGATCACGCCTGTGGACACCAGCGTGGGCGTACTTGCTACAACGGAGGACCTAGCAGCCCGCCCTGGGGAAGAGTCTGACGCAGACTTCATCGTCACGAACTACGGCCTCAGCTCCTTCTTTACCATCACAGGCACAGACGATAAGGGATTCATGCAGAGCGTCATACCAAGCACGTGTGTAGCAGATGCCCTATTGTGCACTTGATTGTTCATGGATGTGTATCTGGATGTATGAGTGTGAAATAGTAACATGATTAGTGAACGTAATAATAATAATAAAAATAATAATGATAATAATAATAACAATAATAATGATAATAATAATAGTAATAATAATAATAATAATAATAATAATAATAATAATAATAATAATAATAATAATAATAATAATAATAATAATAATGATAATAATGATGATAATAATGATAATGATAATGATAATAACAATAATAATAATATTATTATTATTAATGATAATGATAATAATAATGATAATAATATGATAATAATATGATGATAATAATAATAATGATAATAATAATAATAATAATAATAATAATAATAATAATGATAATAATAATAATGATAATATTAATAATAATGATAATAATGATAATAATAATAATAATAATAACAATAATGATAATAATAATAATAATAATAATAATAATAATAATAATAATAATAATAATAATAATAATAATAATGATAATAATAATAATAATGATAATAATGATAATAATATTACAGACAATAATGATGATAAGAATAATAATGATGATAATGATAATGATAATAAATAATAATGAAAATGATAATAATAATAATAATGAGAATGATGATAATAATGATAATAATAGAAATAATAATAATAATAATGATAATAGTAAAAATAATAATAATGATAATAATAATGATAATAGTAAAAATAATAATAATGATAATAATAATAATGATAATTAATGAGGTCACGGTATGGAAAGTTTTGTGGGGCCTGGATGTGGAAAGGGTGCTGTGGTATCGGTGCATTACACGTGACAGCTAGAGACTGAGTGTGAACGAATGTGGCCTTTTGTCTTTTCCCAGCGCTACCTCGCGAGGGGAGGGGAAATGCTATTTCATGTGTGGCGGGATGGCGACGGGAATTGATAAATACAGCAAGTATGAATATGTACATGTGTATATATGTATATGTCTCTGTATGTATATGTATGTATACGTTGAAATGTATAGGTATGTATATGTGCGTGTGTGTGCGTGTATGTATATACATGTGTATGTGGGTGGGAAGAGGCCATTCTTTCGTCTTTTTCCTTGCGCTATCTCGCTAACGCGGGAGACAGCGACAGAGTGTAATAAATAGATAATAAACATATATTATTCATTTATTTTACTTTGTCGCTGTCTCCCGCGTTAGCGAGGTAGCGCAAGGAGACAAACGAATGAATGGCCCAACCCACCCACATACGCATGTATATATATACACGTCCACACACGCACATATACATACCTATACATCTCAACGTATACATATATGTACACACACAGACATATACATATATACACATGTACATAATTCATACTGTCTGCTCTTATTCATTCCTGTTGCCACCCCGCCACACATGAAATAACAAAACCCTTCCCCTGCATGTGCGCGAGGTAGCGCTAGGAAAAGACAACAAAGGCCACATTCGTTCACACTCAGTCTCTAGCTGTCTTGCATGATGCACCGAAACCACAGTTCCCTTTCCACATCCAGGCCCCACAGAACTTTCCATGGTTTACCCAAGACGCTTCACATGCCCTGGTTCAATCCATTGACAGCACGTCGACACCGGTACACCACATCGTTCCAATTCACTCTATTCCTTGCACGCCTTTCACCCTTCTGCATGTTCAGGCCCCGATCACTCAAAATCTTTTTCACTCCATCTTTCCACCTCCAATTTGGTCTCCCACTTCTCCTCGTTCCCTCCACCTCTGACACATTGTTGGAACCACTATTTCTTCAAACATACCCATTTTTGCTTTCGGAGATAATATTCTCGACTTCCACACATTCTTCAAAGCTCCCAGGATTTTCGCCCCCTCCCCCACCCTATGATTCACTTCCGCTTCCATGGTTCCATCCGCTGCCAAATCCACTCCCAGATATCTAAAACACTTTACTTCCTCCAGTTTTTCCCCATTCAAACTTACCTCCCAATTGATTTGTCCCTCAACCCTACTGTACATAATAACCTTCCTCTTATTCACATTTACTCTCAGCTTTCATCTTTCTCACGTTTACCAAACTCAGTCACCAGCTTCTGCAGTTTCTCATCCGAATCATCCACTAGCGCTGTATCATCAGCGAACAACAACTGACTCACTTCCCAAGCTCTCTCATCCACAACAGACTGCACACTTGCCCCTCTCTCCAACTCCCTAACAACCCCATCCATAAACAAATTAAACAACCATGGAAACATAACGCACTCCTGCCGCAAACCGACATTCACAGGGAACAAATCACTTTCCTACTTGTACACATGCCTTATATCCTTGATAAAAACTTTTCAATGCTTCTTGCAACTTGCATCCCACATCACATACTCTTAATACCTTCCACAGATCATCTCTATCAACTCTATCATATGCCTTATATAGGTCCATAAATGCTACATACAAATCGACTTGTTTTTCTAAGTATTTCTCACATACATTCTTCAAAGCAAACACCTGATCTACATATCCACTACCACTTCTGAAACCACACTGCTCTTCCCCAATCTGATGCACTGTACATGCCTGCACCCTCTCAATCAATACCCTCCCATATAATTTCCCAAGAATACTCAACAAACTTATACCTCTGTATTTTCAACACTCAAACCACTCACTACCGACTACTCGCTGCCCACCTCCCAAGCTTCTCATGCCTCAAGCATCTTTTGCGCAAGCCATCACTGCTTCCCTAAATACATCCCATTCCTCCCCCACTCCCTTTACGTCCTTTGCTCTCACCTTTTTCCATTCTGCACTCAGTCTCTCCTGGTACTTCCTCACACAAGTCTCCTTCCCTAGCTCATTTACTCTCACCACTCTCTTCACCCCAACATTCTCTCTTCTTTTCTGAAAACCTCTACAAATACTCACCTTCGCCTCCACAAGATAATGATCAGACATCCCTCCAGTTGCACCTCTCAGCACATTAACATCCAAAAGTCTCTCTTTCACGCGGCTATCAATTAACACGTAATCCAATAACGCTCTCTGGCCATCTCTCCTACTTACATACGTATACTTATGTATATCTCGCTTTTTAAACCAGGTATTCCCAATCACCAGTCCTTTTTCAGCACATAAATCTATAAGCTCTTCACCATTTCCATTTACAACACTGAACACTCCATGTATACCAATTATTCCCTCAACTGCCACATTACTCACCTTTGCATTCAAATCACCCATCACTATAACCCGGTCTCGTGCATCAAAACTACTAACACACTCACTCAGCTGCTCCCAAAACACTTGCCTCACATGATCTTTCTTCTCATGCCCAGGTGCATAGGCACCAATAATAACTCATCTCTCTCCATCTGTTTTTAGTTTTACCCATATCAATCTAGAGTTTACTTTCTTACACTCTATCACATATTCCCACCACTCCTGTTCCAGGAGTAGTGCTATTCTTTCCTTTGCTCTTGTCCTCTCACGAACCCATAACTTTACTCCCAAAACATTCCTAAGTCACTCTTCCCCTTTACCCTTAAGCTTCGTTTCACTCAGAGCCAAAACATCCATGTTCCTTTCCTCAAACATACTACCTATCTCTCCTTTTTTCTCATCTTGGTTACATCCACACACATTTAGACACCCTAATCTGAGCCTTCGAGGAGGATGAGCACTCCCCGCGTGACTACTTCTGTTTCCCCTTTTATAAAGTTAAAATACAAGGAGGAGAGGGTTTCTGGACCCCCGCTCCCGTCCGCTTTAGTCGCCTTCTACGACACGTGAGGAATGCGTGGGAAGTATTCTTTCTCCCCTATCCTCAGGAATATATATATATATATATATATATATATATATATATATATATATATATATATATATATATATATATATATATATATATATATACGCAGATAGTGCCTATGAACGCGCACTACCATTTAACATACCATCCTCCAACAGCCAGGATCGAACCCAGGACCCCTGCGTAGGCGGCGGGAGCACCACTGGTCGTGTGTGTGTGTGTGTGTGAGTTGGTGGGTGTGTAGGTGGGTGGGGGGGTGGGGGGGTTGTCATTTCCTACGTGTATGTGTGTTGGGAAGAGCTTTACACAGCTGAAGATCCCCATCTCCTGACCTTTCTCCTCTGTTGTATTACCTCAACATTTATTTAACCACTACTGTATAACTATAAAAGAGTTCTACCGGCACATCCACTTGCATACTTATATAAATACAACCTCCACACACCACTGCGTTCTACATAAATACAACCTCCACACCACCACTACGCTTTCCATAAAGACAACACACACCACGACGTTCTACATAAATACAACCTCCATACACCACTACGGTCTACTTAGGGAATTGCATGTTCCATGTTAAACATCATCATACCTACTTACACGACATTAAGCTCCACTCTCAAACTCACAAGCTGCTTTGTTACAAGCAATACGGACACGGAGGACACTGAGTACATCCACAACACTGACAGACAAGCTCAAGGAAGATAGCTACAAGCACAAGCAGACACCAGCAGTAACCCTGCCTCGCCTGCCTCCAGGATATACATCCAGAACAACTCGTCGGTTGTGGTGCAAGCTCACTTCGTGGTGCCGAACACCGCCACCCCCGGCACTGTGAGCATGGTCACCGTCACGGCCCAGAGCGACACTCAGACACAGTCCGTCAACAGCGCCATCTCTCAGTTCGTCGTCTTGCCACTGGTCTGTACCGTCCTTGAGCTACACCTCACAACCCCATGTTCCGTGAAATAACAGTATGCCATAATAACCTCATATTACTAAGACGTATTTCCTTAGCATGGAAGACAGAGTAATAGCTTATATGTATCATATCAACCATGTTGTATCGCACTATCTTCATTATGCTCTCCTGGTGTGTGGTGCAGGTGAGCGACGTAGCCCCACCAACCTGCATTCTGAACAGCCAACCAGACTGCAGTGGCTACGACCTCAACGGCATCTGCTCCGAGAAGAACTGGACGGCTCAGGCTTCCCTCCAGGACGAGTTGTCAGGTACTGTACACCTCTTGTTGTGAGGTCCGTGTTGACACTGCACACAACTTGGTCCCACGCCACACTCCTGAGCACTGCACACAACTTGGTCCCACGCCACACTCCTGAGCACTGCACACTCACTTGGTCCCACGCCACACTCCTGAGCACTGCACACAACTTGGTCCCACGCCACACTCCTGAGCACTGCACACTCACTTGGTCCCACGCCACACTCCTGAGCACTGCACACAACTTGGTCCCACGCCACACTCCTGAGCACTGCACACAACTTGGTTCCACGCCACACTCCTGAGCACTGCACACAACTTGGTCCCACGCCACACTCCTGAGCACTGTGCACAACTTGGTCCCACGCCACACTCCTGAGCACTGTACACAACTTGGTCCCACGCCACACTCCTGAGCACTGCACACAACTTGGTCCCACGCCACACTCCTGAGCACTGCACACAACTTGGTTCCACGCCACACTCCTGAGCACTGCACACAACTTGGTCCCACGCCACACTCCTGAGCACTGCACACAACTTGGTCCCACGCCACACTCCTGAGCACTGCACACAACTTGGTCCCACGCCACACTCCTGAGCACTGCACACAACTTGGTCCCACGCCACACTCCTGAGACACTGCACACAACTTGGTCCCACGCCACACTCCTGAGCACTGCACACAACTTGGTCCACGCCACACTCCTGAGCACTGCACACAACTTGGTCCACGCCACACTCCTGAGCACTGCACACACTTGGTCCCACGCCACACTCCTGAGCACTGCACACAACTTGGTCCACGCCACACTCCTGAGCACTGCACACAACTTGGTCCACGCCACACTCCTGAGCACTGCACACAACTTGGTCCCACGCCACACTCCTGAGAACTGCACACAACTTGGTCCCACGCCACACTCCTGAGCATGCAACACAACTTGGTCCCACGCCACACTCTGAGCACTGCACACAACTTGGTCCCACGCCACACTCTGAGCACTGCACACAACTTGGTCCCACGCCACACTCCTGAGCACTGCACACAACTTGGTTCCACGCCACACTCCTGAGCACTGCACACAACTTGGTCCCACGCCACACTCCTGAGCACTGCACACAACTTGGTCCCACGCCACACTCCTGAGCACTGCACACAACTTGGTTCCACGCCACACTCCTGAGCACTGCACACAACTTGGTCCCACGCCACACTCCTGAGCACTGCACACAACTTGGTTCCAAGCCACACTCCTGAGCACTGCACACAACTTGGTCCCACGCCACACTCCTAAGCACTGTACACAACTTGGTTCCACGCCACACTCCTGAGCACTGCACACAACTTGGTCCCACGCCACACTCCTGAGCACTGCACACAACTTGGTCCCACGCCACACTCCTGAGCACTGCACACTCACTTGGTCCTACATCACACTCCTGAGCACTGCACACAACTTGGTCCCACATCACACTCCTGAGCACTGCACACAACTTGGTCCCACGCCACACTCCTGAGCACTGCACACAACTTGGTCCCACGCCACACTCCTGAGCACTGCACACAACTTGGTCCCACGCCACACTCCTGAGCACTGCACACAACTTGGTCCCACGCCACACTCCTGAGCACTGCACACAACTTGGTCCCACGCCACACTCCTGAGCACTGCACACAACTTGGTCCCACGCCACACTCCTGAGCACTGCACACAACTTGGTCCCACGCCACACTCCTGAGCACTGCACACAACTTGGTCCCACGCCACACTCCTGAGCACTGCACACAACTTGGTCCCACGCCACACTCATGAGCACTGCACACAACTTGGTCCCACGCCACACTCCTGAGCACTGCACACAACTTGGTCCCACGCCACACTCCTGAGCACTGCACACTCACTTGGTCCCACATCACAGTGTCATACTCCACAGCGCCAACAATTTGCTTCTAGAATCTCCACTGAGGTTGCAACTATCGTTCGTTCCTTCTGTGGCTCAAGGACCATTTACTTAGAGCGTATAGAGAGAATGATCCTAAACACCGGGAGATGGTGTGATTTCTCGGGTGGTGTTCATAACTCGACCTTGATATGACTCAAGCAGTTGACTGGCCTTAAGCCCAACCAACCAACCCGCAGCTGTTAAAAATGAAATATGAAATAGGCGAGGACATGGCTAGGCTGTGAATCTTGGGTATTCACTGTTCGGCAGATGTATACGATAAACATTTTTGTTTTGTTTTGGTTTTATGTAAACAGTCTTGTTTTTCTATAATCTATGATTTTTTTTCCAAAAGAAGGAACAGAGAAGGGGGCCAGGTGAGGATGTTCCCTCAAAGGTCCAGTCCTCTGTTCTTAATGCTACCTCGCTTTCGCGGGAAATGGCGAATAGTATGAAAATGATTTTTCTCATAGTTCACAATTAGTCCATCTTTATGTAAGTTGATTATTTGCTGAAAATTGAATATTCACATTAGATTTTACTTATTCTCAGCATAGATCAGATATTGATGTATATACGAGTGAGGCAGCTCCTCCCTGCTTGTCTTGTAATTTTGATTCATTGAAACAACTGGAGGAACCATTGTCATTCAGTAAAGTCCCACATCAGATATTGCCAGCAGAAGTTAAGTTACGTGATTTAGATGGAATTATATTCCGCTGGTCAGATAGTTTGCTGACTGGTCGTAAACAAGAGTAGTGATGAACGGTCAAGCCTTGAAATGGTTCATCGTAACAAGTGATGTGTCGCAGTGATGAGTGTGGGGGACCACTTTTCTTACATACATTTATGACATTGACACATAGGCTGTTGCGTTGTAAGATATCAAAACTTTTAGGCAATACTAGACTGGAAAGTAAACAGAAATTGAATATACGTAGCTTCAAGCTCGTAAACAAGCTTGTTGACTGTGCTCACCGGTGGCGAATCAATTGTAGTACCAATAAGTACAAGATTTTACTCAAAATGTTACGAAAAGACGAGCTCCAGTACGAATTCTATTGAGCGTCAAAATATAAGTGAGGAAAATTACATACATGGAATGATATTCCGTGGCTGAAAGCCAAGTCAGCTCTTGTGGCCGTTGGCAACACAAGAGTGGGCCGTTACGATAACAGTTTCTTTCCCTACACCGCGAAGCTTTAGAACTCTCTACCCTCTCATCTCTTTCCCAAAAACCATGATGTAGCACATTCGTACGTACTTTCCCTTGTCTATTCTTTTCCCTTTCAGTAAGTTCTCTAAATCTGATGACTGGAGCATCTAACGTAAAGAAAAGAGAAAGCAATAAAAAGAACCAGTGAGAAATGAATAAAGTTTTCGCCTTACGTGTCGGGCATTCAAATTCGTGGCAAAGAAATCAGTCCTCACTTTACAATTCAATGATGCATCCCTACGTATTCAGCCTTCGTTACCCTACATGAAAAAAAGTAGAAGGAAACGACACAGACAAAAGTACAACGGATAACTACCGAGATGATTCCCGGACTGAGAAATAAATCCTACAAGAGCCAACTTGAATTCATAAAGCTTAGAAAACAAGTCTTAAAGGTTTTTGAATCAGGTATTCCATATAATCAAAGGCTTTGACACTCGATCCAAGCAGCTGTTTCATAAGGATAGATTTCTCTGATTGCACTCGTAGTAATGGATGCACTTCCAGTGAGGCAAAGTTCTTCTTTAATAAGATTACAAACATATGGAAAGATATTTGAAATCAACCCACAGTTACGTTTATGAACTGGCTTAACAGATTCTTTGCTTGAAGATCACGACATTATTTGTGCCTCCTGAGATGAACGTAAAGTTTACAGGTATTTCTCCCTGAGTCATTTTGCTTTTCATCTCACCACATTTATCTCTGTTTCTGATCTCTCCCAGTATCATATACAGCCTCAAGAAGGACCCAGTAGTCCGTTGCTGTTGCATTCCTTTGCACTCTTTCTCTACGAGTCTCCTCTTTATTCATGTTTATCGTATCTGAGTCCAGGTCTTCCCCACGTCTGGAGCTGACCTTCTTCACTACCCAGCCCTGAGCCTCCCTCTCCTGGAGGCGTGCCTTCGTTCTGGGGTCGTGCCACCCAGGTCTGAGCCTACTCCTCCCCTGTGATGCCTTACACTCGTCCAGGTCACGTGTCCCCTCTTCCCAGGGCTGGTGAGCGTGTACGGCCGCCCCGCGGGATTCTCGACGGAACTGACTGGATTCACCCCAGGCACGACGGATCAGGTGGGCATGCTGTACTCAGCCTCCTGCTGCAACTCCCAGGTCGACCTTATCGGCGTCGACTCTGTAGGCAACATGGGCAAGTGCCGCATCGACATGGGCACCCTCGGAGGTGAGTTCCTTCCTGATGGTCGAACGTTGATCATTTTCCTTGTGTTTATACTTCAGCCTGTACATCGTGAACTACGTATACTTTATAAACGTAAGTCTTATGGCCAAATCCATGATATAGGATCCTCAGAGACCATTTCACAACACGTAGAAAAATATGTTGTTGAGTCTGTCAGATACATTTCAACAATGAGGATGTAACATGTCTCATGACAACATTTAGCATGACATGAGCAGGGTTTAGCGACGAAAATCACGCGTTTCTATTATTCTGCCGTGGCTTGGGAGACGCAGGTCCTGATGTAAATATCTTTCTGTCCTCTTGTTCGAGTGAGACCCTGCGGCCAGAGGGTTCCTTTACTGTCATCACTTGGATACCTGGCAATACTGAGCTAGAAGACGAGGCCAAATGTCTGTTGGTGTGAGTCTCAGTTACTGCAGTGGTGAGTGTCGGGCGATGCGATTGTTGACTCCCTGGACCTACCCCAGCTTCTGGTTTTACCAGAACGTAGCGTCGGGACTCACTCACTGTTTGTCCGTCTGGCTGTG
>NC_092237.1:42023318-42043318 GCF_036320965.1 Panulirus ornatus
TCTTCAAATCACGTGTTGACCCGTTAGCATCTTAGTGTAAGTGGTATGACAACCTGTAAAAGAAAATGGTATTAGCCACTCTTCCTTTACCTCTTCCCGGCGGCCTTACACCTCAACCAGTCTGTCCTACACACCCATCCACTTGAATTACCCACCCGATGATTTGTCTTACCAACCTCCTAATCGCCACTTCCAGGTGTGCTACCGGCCGTACGGGATCGGTGCGACGACCCTGTGCGAGCAGACAGCCACCAACACGTACAACATGCGCGGCCTGGAGGCGTGCGCCGTGTACGAGGTGACTGTCACCAGCCTGGCGCCCTCGGGTCTCCCCAGCTCCGACTCCCTCGTCTTCATGGTCAACACAGATGAAGCAGGTCAGTCAGTACCGGTGCTCTGGCCAGGGGAGCAGGTTAGGCAGGGCTTCTGTAACGTGACCAAACTTGAAAATACATATTACATTTTGGGTCTTATCCATATACTTTCAATTCTAGCATTTTGCGGCAGACGATTGCCTCGTTTACAATCATTCTGGCGTGTTGTTCTAGCAAGAGGCTAGGAATCATTTCAATCCCCAAGTCCCTCTCGCACACATATTCCTCGTATCGAGGCCTTTTTCCGCTGTGTCCCATCCTCATCACTGTATCTGCAGCCATGTGCCACACCATCTTTAGAGTTTGTTTAAGTTCCTTTGTAAGCTGATGCAAGCCTCGTCATTCTCCTGACCTTAGCACCACCTGCAAACAAATTCAGGTATGAGCAAGTCCTCCTGGCGGGCCATGTACGGAAGTACACCACGAAGAGCAACGATGCCAGGACCCGGCCCTGCGGCACACCACTGGTAACCCAAACCAATTTCGGGACGTCACCTCCGACGTGCGTCCTGTGTTTTCTTCCACTGAGAAAGTTTTCTATCCATCCATGGAATCTCACCCTTATGGTCCCTGTGTGGTATGGCGCATAACTCCTGATTTGGCAGTCCAAGAACGCACAACTCACCCAGCTATACATCCACAATACACCCAACTTCCTTTCCCTATACCCATGCTTTCTCTTACTTATGTCGTCTCTGCAGATAACTATTAGTTTACAATCTGACTGACTTTCATGGTATTTGAAAGGCCACAGTCGTCAGTGAGACCGATTTGTAATTCAAGGCAATTTCTCGATCTTCTTTCGTAAAGACTGGCATGACATTAGCTCTCTTCCACTCTTGTGACACTACTCCCTCTTCTGGTGATATCCCAAATAGTATTTCAGGCGAGTTCTTGAGAGTTTCTGCATAAGCTTTTTAAGGCATCTGGTGGAGCCTTGTGTCTAATGTAAATTAAGGCCCTTTAACAGTCTGCTGACGTCCTTTGTAACATTTTCCATGCTCTCCAGCAATATGCTGGACGCCACAAAACTGACTAGTACGTCTTTTCCAGCTCCTGGAGCTCCGAGGAACGTGGAGGTTGCCCTCTCCACCCTAGACACCGTCACCATCACCTGGGATGATCCGCTTGACCGCGCCTTCTGCGTTGACAAGTAGGTCATCCAACCCTGACCCAGGTGGGTCATTTTGTCCTGCATACACCAGTAGGTCACCCAACCCTGACCCAGGTGGGTCATTTTGTCCTGCATACACCAGTAGGTCACCCAACCCTGACCCAGGTGGGTCATTTTGCCCTGCATACACCAGTAGGTCACCCAACCCTGACCCTGGTGGGTCATTTTGTCCTGCATACACCAGTAGGTCACACCACCATGACCCGGGTGGGTCATTCTATGATACATAAACCAGTGGGTCACACTACCCTTACGTTGGTGGATCATCTGTGCTACAGATTCATTCACAGACTGACCTTCGCCCAGCCTTGGCTGCATTATCTGACCAAGAAGGTGACAAACCTTGGTTAAGTATTCACTCCGTCAGGCACAGCAGCAGACTGCTTCTTGCCAGTACCTGCATGTTGTAAATTCTATTTTCTAAGTCACTCCTTATTACCTGCTCGTGCGTCTTTCTTGATTTATCCCGATCTCTTATCATCTTTCAAGGTCCACTTTTTTTTCCACCTAAAGTCTCCTGTTATGTTTGACCTGCAGATACCAGGTGTCGTACAGTGAGAAGGTCGACACTGCGAAACAGACGAAGGAGGTTGGTAGGGTGGAGGTAGAGCCGTCCAGCGACAATATCGTCACCATCTCCGACCTCATCCCCTGCACCAACTACACCTTCCAGGTCGCTGCCGTCTCCAGATCTGGCTACAAGGGGCCCTACTCTGAACGGGATGCTGGAACCCTTGAAGGAGGTATGTGGTCGAAAGGATATCTGTTGTGTCTCCTCTGGAGGACTTGGGCTGACAATCTGAATGCATCACTTGCTCTTACACATGACTACATCTTTTTCTAGGATAAGGAAATACTTCTAGGATAAGGAAAGAGAAACAACACTGTAGCTCAGGGCAAGTGAGTTTTCAGGTCAGAATGTAAGAACTTATCCGGTGGATGGCTTTAGGGCGGGGGTTCTTAACCATATATGTGTGGACCACTTACGGACACCCGCTATGTCTGTGGACCACCTTCAGCAAAAACCGAGTATCATACCGGGTCTGAAGTCACAATCAAGAACAAACATTACCATCCAAACTCTCATCGGAGATAGTACTGATAAAAATGTAATTATTTATTTATTTATTGTACTTTGTCGCTGTCTCCCGCGTTAGCGAGGTAGCGCAAGGAAACAGACGAAAGAATGGCCCAGCTCACCCATATACACATGTATATACATACATGTTCACACACGCACATATACATACCTATACATTTCAGCGTATACATATATGTACATACACAGACATATACATATATACACATGTACATAATTCATACTTGCTGCCTTTATTCTTTCCCGTCGCCACCCCGCCACACATGAAATGACAACCCGCTCCCCCTGCAAGCGCGCGAGGTAGCACTAGGAAAAGACAACAAAGGCCACATTTGTTCACACTCAGTCTCTAGCTGTCATGTATAATGCGCCGAAACCACAACTCCCTTTCCACATCCAGGCCCCACAAAACTTTCTATGGTTTACCCCAGACGCTTCACACGCCCTTGTTCAATCCACTGGCAGCACGTCGACCTCGGTATACCACATCGTTCCAGTTCACTCTATTCCTTGCACGCCTTTCACTCTCCTGCATGTTCAGGCCCCTATCGCTTAAAATCTTTTTCACTCCATCCTTCCACCTCCAATTTGGTCTCCCACTTCTCGTTCCCTCCACCTCTGACACATATCCTCTTTGTCAATGTTTCCTCACTCATTCTCTTCATGTGACCAAACCATTTCAATAAACCCTTTTCTGCTCTCTCAACCATACTCTTTTTATTAATACACATCTCTCTTACCCTTTCATTACTTTCATTATCAAACCTCCTCGCACCACATATTGTCCTCAAACATCTCATTTCCAACACATCCACCCTCCTTCATACAACCCTATCTATATCCCACTCTTCGCAACCATATAACATTGTTGGAACCACTATTCCTTCAAACATACCCATTTTTGCTTTCTGAGATAATGCTCTCGCCTTCCACACATTTTTCAACGCTCCCAGAGCTATCGCCCCCTCCCCCACCTTGTGATTCACTTCCGCTTCCATGGTTCCATCCGCTGCCAAATCCACTCCCAGATATCTAAAACGCTTCACTTCCTCCAGTTTTTCTCCATTCAAACTTGCCTCCCAATTGACTTGTCCCTCAACCCTACTTTACCTAATAACCTTGCTCTTATTCACATTTACACTCAGCTTTTTTCTTTCACACACTTTACCAAACTCAGTCACCAGCTTCTGCAGTTTCTCACCCGAATCAGCCACCAGCGCTGTATCATCAGCGAACAACAACTATCTATGTTTATTCATTTACTGAATCTACTGTTTATCTATCTGTTTATATTTATCCTTCTGTAAACGACTGGAAAATGGACCATGGACCACATGTTAAGAAACCTTGCTTTGGACCCCGTCATCTCCCAACTGTAAACTCGGAGTATCTCATCAAAGTCTGTAACTCTTGACCTAAGAATCTACTTACGGCTAGATTTGTCTGATGTCAGTCCCAGTGATGGATAGAAGCTCGTAGGCAAACGTTTTACTTTGCCTCATTAGAATGAGGCGAAGTATTTTTTCTTCATGAGGATTGTTGACACATGGAATCATTCAGTAATAAAAGTGGTTAAAAGCAACACCGCAGATACCTGTGCGAATAGACATGGCCAAGAATTCGCTTCGAGTCCACGACTGACGATTAGTTGAGCCTTCTTAGTGTACAATTACATACCTATAAGTCATCATCAGTTCGCTCTTCTACTCCTACCACACTAAATTCTCATATCTATTCCATCACCACAAACAGCCTCGAGAGGACCCAGTGGTCTGCTGCTGTTTATTCTTCATTGTATGGCTTTGTAAGTGAAGAATCATCGACACCAGAACAGGACTTGCAATTTCTCCATTGCTAGGCTTGGCTCTTCGTGTGATGAGGGGTTTCCAGTATAGGTATTGCCGGGATACCGTATATATTTGCCGTGTTGACTGGTGGGATTTCAGACTCGTCAGAGGAAATGGGAAACTTGTTCGGAGTTTTATGAAGGAAAAGAGGAAGACGTTGGTTTTAGAGACAGTAGATACAAGTGGGTTACGAGACAAGACATCACGCAGATCGAACAAGACACAAAGAAAACAGCTGCAAAGAGTGTAGGAATGTAGTGATGAGTCACCACTAGCCAAGCCTGTATACCTTTACTAACACACACTCCTGCACACCCAACAAAGCCTGTGCCTCTCCTAACACACACTCCAGCACACCTTACAAAGCCTGTGGCTTCACTAGCACAGCCTCCACCACTACTAACAAAGCCTATACCTTTACTGACACAATCTCCATCACTACTGACAAAGCCTATGCCTCTAATAATACAGCCTCCAGCACTTCTAATACATCCTATATATCTAAGAACAGTCTCCACTAACAAAACCTACGACCGCTCGGGGCAACACAGCGTCTTATTTCTTAATCAACACAGTGCTTGCCAGCACCAACACATCTCCGACAGTGACCATCCCTTCCCTCAGGCCAGACCACCTGGCTTGGTCCTTGACTCTGTGTGGTCTGTGTATCTATTGAACTATGTAACTCAGCAATTCTCCGTCTGACCTTCAAAAATTCCACTACCCTATGAAGATCCCCGCAGCAATCTTCTCCCCCTTTCAAAATAGGGTCATTAGATTCACAACATAGCTATTGTATTATCATAGCTCCATACCCCTCAAAATGCAGCCTCCTACCTCGCCAACACAGCTTTCTATCCCACTCGTGCCGCTTCCTCTTGTTAACTCGGTCCTTCACACGGCCCCTAACCTCAGTAACACAGCCCGTTACATTCGCTAGCAGAGCTTGTTATCAGTAACACAGCCCGTTACCTTCGCTAACACAGCCCGTTATCCTCATGAAAGGCTGTCGTCTGCCCAACAGAGCCCAGTCCCGTGGACTCCTTGGCGTTGGACATGATCACCACAGTGTCGCTGCACGTCAGCTGGGACGCCAGCATGCAGTGTGTCGACCACTTCCTCCTCTGTTACTACAACGACGAGGTACGACCACGCCCCTCCACCCGCCTGCCTCTCACATCCCTCCGCCAGCCTCTCACGTCCTTCCACCTGCCTCACACGTCCCTCCACCTGCCTTTCACCTCCCTCCACCTGCCCCTCCTAGAACCTTTCCAGGCCCAGGAAAGACCACGTCCCTCCACATGCCTCTCACGTAGCGTTGGGACCAGGACAAGAGTCGTCCGCGCCTGTTATTTTGAACAAATCCCTTTATCACATGCATTCCTCACCCACTTTGGACTCTTACCGTTTCTTACCACTGTGTACTTGTTCCCTCTCACAACCACTGAATACATGCTCCCTCCCACACCACTGTGTACATGCTCCCTCCCACACCACTGTGTACATGCTCCCTCCCACACCACTGTGTACATGCTCCCTCCCACACCACTGTGTACTTGTTCCCTCTCACAACCACTGAATACATGCTCCCTCCCACACCACTGTGTACATGCTCCCTCCCACACCACTGTGTACTTGTTCCCTCTCACAACCACTGAATACATGCTCCCTCCCACACCACTGTGTACATGCTCCCTCCCACACCACTGTGTACATGCTCCCTCCCACACCACTGTGTACATGCTCCCTCCCACACCACTGTGTACTTGTTCCCTCTCACAACCACTGAATACATGCTCCCTCCCACACCACTGTGTACATGCTCCCTCCCACACCACTGTGTACATGCTCCCTCCCACACCACTGTGTACATGCTCCCTCCCACACCACTGTGTACTTGTTCCCTCTCACAACCACTGAATACATGCTCCCTCCCACACCACTGTGTACATGCTCCCTCCCACACCACTGTGTACATGCTCCCTCCCACACCACTGTGTACATGCTCCCTCCCACACCACTGTGTACATGCTCCCTCCCACACCACTGTGTACATGCTCCCTCCCACACCACTGTGTACTTGTTCCCTCTCACAACCACTGAAACATGCTCCCTCCCACACCACTGTGTACATGCTCCCTCCCACACCACTGTGTACATGCTCCCTCCCACACCACTGTGTACTTGTTCCCTCTCACAACCACTGAATACATGCTCCCTCCCACACCACTGTGTACATGCTCCCTCCCACACCACTGTGTACTTGTTCCCTCTCACAACCACTGAATACATGCTCCCTCCCACACCACTGTGTACATGCTCCCTCCCACACCACTGTGTACTTGTTCCCTCTCACAACCACTGAATACATGCTCCCTCCCACACCACTGTGTACATGCTCCCTCCCACACCACTGTGTACTTGTTCCCTCTCACAACCACTGAATACATGCTCCCTCCCACACCACTGTGTACATGCTCCCTCCCACACCACTGTGTACATGCTCCCTCCCACACCACTGTGTACATGCTCCCTCCCACACCACTGAATACATGCTCCCTCCCACACCACTGTGTACTTGTTCCCTCTCACAACCACTGAATACATGCTCCCTCCCACACCACTGTGTACATGCTCCCTCCCACACCACTGTGTACATGCTCCCTCCCACACCACTGTGTACATGCTCCCTCCCACACCACTGTGTACTTGTTCCCTCTCACAACCACTGAATACATGCTCCCTCCCACACCACTGTGTACATGCTCCCTCCCACACCACTGTGTACATGCTCCCTCCCACACCACTGTGTACATGCTCCCTCCCACACCACTGTGTACATGCTCCCTCCCACACCACTGTGTACTTGTTCCCTCTCACAACCACTGAATACATGCTCCCTCCCACACCACTGTGTACATGCTCCCTCCCACACCACTGTGTACATGCTCCCTCCCACACCACTGTGTACTTGTTCCCTCTCACAACCACTGAATACATGCTCCCTCCCACACCACTGTGTACATGCTCCCTCCCACACCACTGTGTACTTGTTCCCTCTCACAACCACTGAATACATGCTCCCTCCCACACCACTGTGTACATGCTCCCTCCCACACCACTGTGTACATGCTCCCTCCCACACCACTGTGTACATGCTCCCTCCCACACCACTGTGTACTTGTTCCCTCTCACAACCACTGAATACATGCTCCCTCCCACACCACTGTGTACATGCTCCCTCCCACACCACTGTGTACATGCTCCCTCCCACACCACTGTGTACTTGTTCCCTCTCACAACCACTGAATACATGCTCCCTCCCACACCACTGTGTACATGCTCCCTCCCACACCACTGTGTACATGCTCCCTCCCACACCACTGTGTACATGCTCCCTCCCACACCACTGTGTACTTGTTCCCTCTCACAACCACTGAATACATGCTCCCTCCCACACCACTGTGTACATGCTCCCTCCCACACCACTGTGTACTTGTTCCCTCTCACAACCACTGAATACATGCTCCCTCCCACACCACTGTGTACATGCTCCCTCCCACACCACTGTGTACTTGTTCCCTCTCACAACCACTGAATACATGCTCCCTCCCACACCACTGTGTACATGCTCCCTCCCACACCACTGTGTACATGCTCCCTCCCACACCACTGTGTACTTGTTCCCTCTCACAACCACTGAATACATGCTCCCTCCCACACCACTGTGTACATGCTCCCTCCCACACCACTGTGTACTTGTTCCCTCTCACAACCACTGAATACATGCTCCCTCCCACACCACTGTGTACTTGTTCCCTCTCACAACCACTCAGTGTACATTTCCTGGAGTGATGAATGACCGCGTCCTCATCTTGTGGTCAGGTCAGGTCAGGTCAGGTCAGGTCAGGTCAGGTCAGGGAGTAGCCAACAGTCCTCTCACCGGACGCTCTCCTCTCCTACAGGAAGTTGGGGAAGTGTGTAACACGTTGAAGGACACGGAGGAGACGCTAACGAAGCTCCTCTCCTGCACGGCTTACCACGTCTCCGTCACGCCCGTCACGCCCTCCGGCGCCCACGGCAACACCACCTGGCAGTCTGACAGTACACTCGAGGCTGGTAAGTCAGACAGCAGTTCTACGCTAAGTCACTACTCCTCCCTCAGTCATTACTCTTCCGGAAGTCACTTGTCTTTCTGTGTCACTCGTCTTCCGTAACCCATTACTCCCGTAAGTCACTAGTCTTCCGTAAGTCACTAGTCTTCCGTAAGTCACTAATCTTTCTAAGTCACTAGTCTTCCTTAAGTCATTAGTCTTCCGTAAGTCACTGGTCTACCGTAAGTCACTAATCTGCCGTAATCACTCAAGTCACGGTCAGGCATACTGAAGTGTTGCCAACTCTGTTCCACGACACTAGGATCATAGTCACACATGATGAAGTGTTACCAACTACACGGATGGCCTTAACGAAATGAAATTGTCTGTCCGAACATTTATGACAGCCGTGAAATGGTCAGTGGGAGACGAAACTTTAAGGGTATTTTGTTAATGCTGATATTGTATAGTCTGTGTGGATAGTTATAATGTAAACTGCGTTGTATAATGTTTTATGGAGAGAGAGAGAGAGAGAGAGAGAGAGAGAGAGAGAGAGAGAGATTTCTCTCGTTTATCGTCCATCATAATACCTTGCAGCTCCTGGCGAGCCCCAGAACCTGACGGTCGTGCAGGAAACCCCTCACAGTATTGAGGTCAACTTCGACCCGCCAGTGGTGAACCCTCAGTGCGCTGTTGAGTATGACTACCAGATCACCGACCAGGGCACTGCCAAGGTTCACGAAGCCACCATCCACTCGCCCAGGCTCGATAACAACATGAACAACCTGGAGGCCTGCACCGCCTACGAGATCAGGGTGCGCGCGGTGTCTCCCGGCGGACTACGAAGTAAATGGGTGACCACGCGAGCCGCCACCTCCGAACAGGTCACCAGCGAACCCCGCAAGCTCGAGCTGAGGCAGAAGTCGGAGACGATGCTTGACCTGACCTGGTGGAGCCCAGACGAAAACGATAAGTGCGCGCAGTCCTACCACCTAGAGTGGACGGGTCCCGGGGGCGTGACAGACTCGAAGAACATCTTGCCGCCAGCCGAAGGTGAGCTGCCTTTCGAAGTGGAGGCACAAGTGACAGATCTGAGTCCCTGCACCGAGTACGCCATCACTGTGGCCGCCGTCACCCCACTGGGCACCTTGGGTCCTGTCATCAGCCTCTCTGCCTCGACTGACTGTTGAGAGGCAGTCGCTGTGGTCCCCTCCAGGGCTGCAGTAGCACACCACACGCCATAACCCTTTGTTGTCATTCCAGCTGCTCGACTAAAGAAAACTGTGTCATAGTGGATTGTTTTAGACCCTGCTTTAAGCCCATGGCTTCTCATCATCTAGCTATATACTATAACAACTAACCCATGACCCTTATCATCTAGCTATATACTATAACAGCTAACCCATGACCCTTATCATCTAGCTATATACTATAACAGCTAACCTTGCCTCTTATCATGTAGTTGTATACTATAACAACTGATCCATGACCTCTTATAATGTAGCTATATACTATAACAACTTTTCCGTGGTCTCTTATAACCTAGCTGCATATCATAACAACTATCCCATGATCTCTTATAACATAGTTGTATACTATAACTATTCCATGATCTCATAACCTAGTTGTATGTTATAACATCTATTACATGGTCTCATATAACCTAGTTGTATACTATAACAACTATTACATGGTCTCTTATAACCTAGTTGTATACTATAACAACAATAACATGGTCTCTTATAACCTAGTTGTATACTATAAGAACAATAACATGGTCTCTTATAGTTGTATACTATAACAACAATAACATGGTCTCATATAACCTAGTTGTATACTATAACAACTATAACATGGTCTCTTATAGTTGTATACTATAACAACAATAACATGGTCTCATATAACCTAGTTGTATACTATAACAACTATAACATGGTCTCATACAACCTAGTTGTATACTATAACAACTATAACATGGTCTCATATAACCTAGATGTATACTATAACAACTATAACATGGTCTCATATAACCTAGTTGTATACTATAACAACTATAACATGGTCTCATACAACCTAGTTGTATAGTATAACAACAATATTTCTGCGGAGCACAGGTCTGTAATGAGCCATCAGGGTTTTCCCTGGCACACGACCAGCTCGGCAGGTCACATCGTTCATCTGTGTCGACCTTCGTCAACCGTTGGTGTTGACATGTCCTGAGCCCGGGCCAGCTAAGGCCTCGGTCACTACGGTGTCTGTTGCTTACTCTCGTCTGCTTCACTGGTCAGGCCGCTGCCAGCAGGAGACACGACAACAATTATGGTTACTAAAGATGAAGAGATAATAACATTGTTCCTACAATGGCGATGGAATGATTAGTTTTGAGTAACAGTTCGTGACTTATGAACTGCATTGCAAACATTCATTGGTATAGTTTTACATGGTACTAAGAAAATACAGAGGATATATATCTATATATAGAGTGACGGGAATTACTGAATGTATTTAGGATAATTCAAGTCATGAGAACTAAGGATTCTCCACCATCTGTGACCAATAGATTACAACCAAGTGGTTTTGTTTTACATGAGGTTAGATGGTGAGTCCTTTGAGGTGGGGTGGGGGGGGGGGGGAGGTAAAGAGGAGCTGTCTGGTGTCTGTGCAATACAGGATACTCTGGGTCTGTGTCTAGTGAAGGAGACTCTCTGAGGTGTGTGTGTGTGTGTGTGTGTGTGTGTATAGTGGTGGAGACTCTCTGGGGGTCTGTGCGTGTAGTGACGGGACTCTCTGGGGGTCTGTGCGTGTAGTGAGGGGACTCTCTGGGGGTCTGTGCGTGCCGAGGTTTCACCACTTTGAGATAATGTGTAAGTCAACATCCGGCAACTGTGGCGCGGAGTATCATCCACCCTGACATGCCTGTCCTCTTGAATTACTGCTTAACTTATAGTTTGATATACCATGACATGAGGAAGGACTTTTAACCTTTAGGAAATGTTGAACTCATTGCGTCATGAGAGTGCTTTACTAATGGTACTCATGAAGTATGTTTACGACGCCTGACTAATGATAATGTGGGCCACAACACATACCATATTACGTATATCTTTATTATCAGTATACTTTGTCGCTGTCTCCCACGTTAGCGAGCTAGCACAAGGAAACAGACGAAAGAGTGGCCCAACCCCCCCCCCCCCAACAACAAACTCATTATATATACATACACGTCCACACACGCACATATACATACCTACACATTTCAATGTATACATACATATACATCCACAGGCAAAATACATGTATACAAATGTGCATACTCATACTTGCTGCCCTCAGCTATTCCCATCGCCACCCCGCCACACATGAAATCCCCCCCCCCCTCCCCAGCATGCGCGCGAGGTAGCGCTAGGAAAAGACAACAAAGGCCACATTCGTTCACACTCAGTCTCTACCTGTGATGTGTAATGCACCGAAACCACACCTCCCTTTTCACATCTAGGCCCAAAAAAACTTTCCATGGTTTACCCCAGACGCTTCACATGCCCTGGTTCAATCCATTGACAGCACGTCGACCCCGATATACCACATCCTTCAAATTTACTTTATTCCTTGCACGCCTTTCACCCTCCTGCATGTTCAGGCTCCGATCGCTCAAAATCTTTTTCACTCCATCCTTCCACCTTCAATTTGGTCTCCCACTTCTCCTCGTTCCCTCCACCTCTGACACATATATCCTCTTTGTCAATCTTTCTTACTCATTCTTTCCATGTGACCAAACCATTTCAAAACACTCTCTTCTGCTGTTTGAATCACACTCTTTTTATTACCACACATCTCTCTTACCCTTTCTTTACTTACTCGATCAAACCACCTCACATCACATATTGTCCTCAAACATCTCATTTCCAACACATCCACCCTCCTCCGCACAACTCTGTCTATAGCCCACTCCTCGCAACCATATAGCATTGTTAGAACCACTATTCCTTCAAACATTCCCATTTTTGCATTCCGAGACAATGTTCTCGCCTTCCACATATTTTTCAACGCTCCCAGAACTTTCACCCCCTCCCCCACCCTGTGACTCACTTCCGCTTGGTTCCATCCGCTGCCAAATCTACTCCCAGATATCTAAAACACTTCACTTCCTCCAGTTTCTCTCCATTCAAACTTACCTCCCAATTAACTTGTCCCGCAACCCTACTCTACCTAATAACCTTGCTCTTAGTCACATTTGCTCTCAGCTTTCTTCTTTCACACACTTTACCAAACTCAGTCACCAGCTTCTGCAGTTTCTCACCCGAATCAGCCACCAGCGCTGTATCATCAGCGAACAACAACTGACTCACTTCCCAGGCCCTCTCATCCACAACTGACAGCATACTTGCCCCTCTCTCCAAAACTCTTGCATTCACCTCCCTAACAACCCCATCCATAAACAAATTAAACAACCATGGAGACATCACGCACCCCTGCCGCAAATCGACATTCACTGAGAACCAATAACTTTCCTCTCTTCCTACTCGTACACATGCCTTATATCCTCGATAAAAACGTTTCACTGCATCTAGCAACTTGCCTCTCACACCATATACTCTTAATACCTTCCACAGAGCAACTTTATCAACTCTATCATATGCCCTCTCCAGATCTATAAATGCTACATACAAATCCATTTGCTTTTCTAAGTATTTCTCACATACATTCTTCAAAGCAAGCACCTGATCCACACGTCCTCTACCACTTCTGAAACCACACTGCTCTTCTCCAATCTGATGCTCTGTACATGCTTTCACGCTATCAATCAATACCCTCCCATATAGTTTCCCAGGAATACTCAACAAACTTATACCTCTGTAATTTGAGCACTCACTTTTATCCCCTTTGTCTTTATACAATGGCACTATACATGCATTCCACCAATCCTTAGGCACCTCACCATAAGTCATACATACATTAAATATCCTTACCAACCAGTCAACAACACAGTCACCCCCTTTTTTAATAAATTTCAATGCAATACCATTCAAACCCGCTGCCTTGCCGGCTTTCATCTTCCTCAAAGCTTTTACTACCTCTTCTCTGTTCACGAAATCATTCTCCCTAACTCTCTCACTTCGCACACCACCTCGACCAAAACACCCTATATCTGCCACTCTATCATCAAACACATTCAACAAACCTTCAAAATACTCACACCATCTCACATCACTTCTTGTTGTTACGTCCCCATTACCTCCCTTCACCGATGTTCCCATTTTTTCTCTTGTCTTGAGTACTTTATTTACCATCTTCCAAAACATCTTTTTATTCTCCCTAAAATTTAATGATACTCTCTCACCCCAACTCTCATTTCCCCTCTTTTTCACTTCTTGCACCTTTATCTTGACCTCTTGCCTCTTGTTTTCATACATCTCTTAGTCATTTGCACTATTTACCTGCAAAAATCGTCCAAATGCCTCTCTCTTCCCTTTAACTAATAATCTTACTTCTTCATCCCACCACTCGCTACCTTTTCTAATCTACCCACCTCCCACGCATCTCATGCCTCAAGCATCTTTTGCGCAAGCCATCACTGCTTCCCTAAATACATCCCATTCCTCTCCCACTCCTCTTACGTCTTTTGTTCTCACCTTTTTCCATTCTGCACCCAGTCTCTCCTGGTACTTCCTCACACAAGTCTCCTTCCCAAGCTCACTTACTCTCACCACTCTCTTCACCCCAACATTCTCTCTTCTTTCCTGAAAACCTCTACAAATCTTCACCTTCGCCTCCACAAGATAATGATCAGACATCCCTCCAATTACACCTCTCAGCACATTAACATCCAAAAGTCTCTCTTTCGCGCGCCTATCAATTAACACGTAATCGAATATCGCTCTCTGGCCATCTCTCCTACTTACTTATGTATATCTCTCCTTTTAAACCAGGTATCCCCCATCACCATTCCTTTTTCAGCACACAAATCTACAAGCTCTTCACCATTTCCATTTACAACACTGAACACCCCATGTACACCAATTATTCCCTCAACTGCCACATTACTCACCTTTGCATTCAAATCACCCATCACTATAACCCAGTCTCGTGCATCAAAGCTACTAGCACATTCACTCAGCTGCTTCCAAAACACTTCCCTCTCATGATCTTTCTTCTCATTCCCCGGTGCAAATGCATCAATAATCACCCATCTCTCTCCATCCACTTTCAGTTTTACCCATATCAATGTAGAGTTTACTTTTCTATGCTCTATCACACACACACACACACACACACACACACACACACACACACACACACACACACACACACACACACACACACACATCCACAACAGACTACATACTTGCCCCTCTCTCCAAAACTCTTGCATTCACCTCCCTAACAACCCCATCCATAAACAAATTAAACAACCATGGAGACATCACGCACCCCTGCCGCAAACCAACATTCACTGGGAACCAATCACTTCCCTCTCTTCCTACTCGTACACATGCCTTACATCCTCGATAAAAACTTTTCACTGCCTCCAGCAACTTGCCTCCCACACCATATACTCTTAATGCATTCCACAGAGCATCTCTATCAACTCTATCACATGCCTTCTCCAGATCCAAAAATGCTACATACAAATCCATTTGTTTTTCTAAGTATTTCTCACATACGTTCTTCAAAGCAAACATCTGATCCACACATCCTCTACCACTTCTAAAATCACATTGCCCTTCCCCATCTGATGTTCTGTACATGCCTTCACCCTCTCAATCAATACTCTCCCGTATGATTTCCCAGGAATACTCAACAAACTAATACCTCTGTAATTTGAACACTCACCTTTATCCCCTTTGCCTTTGTACAATGGCACTATGCATGCTTTGCGTCAATCCTCAGGCACTTCACCAAGAGCCATATATACGATGAATATCCTCATCAACCAGTCAACAACACAGTCACCCCCTTTTTTAATAAATTCCACTGCAATACCATCCAAACCCGCCGCCTTGCTGGCTTTCATTTTCCGCAAACCTTTCACTACCTCTTCTCGGTTTACCAAATTATTCTCCCTAACCCTTTCACTTCGCACACCACCTCGACCAAAACACCCTATATATGCCACTCTATCATCTAACGCATTCAACAAACCTCAATATACTCACTCCAGCTCTTACTCACATCACCACTACTTGTTACTACCTCCCCATTAGCCCCCTTCACCGATGTTTCGATTTTTTCCCTTGTCTAACGCATTTTGTTTACCTCCTTCCAAAACATCTTTTTATTCTCCCTGAAATTTAATAATACTTTCTCACCCTAACTCTCATTTGCCCTTTTTTTCACTTCTTGCACCTTTCTCTTGAACTCCTGCCTCTTTCATTTTATAGATCTCCCAGTCATTTACAAAATTTCCTTGCAAAAATCTTCCAAATGCCTCTCTCTTCTCTTTCACTAATAATCTTACTTCTTCATCCCACCACTCACTACCCTTTCTAATCTGCCCACCTCCCACGCTTCTCATACCACAAGCATCTTTTTCGCAAGCCATCACTCCTTCCTTAAATATGTCCCAATCCTCCTCCATTCCCCTTACGTCCTTTGTTGTTCGCTGATGATACAGCGCTGGTGGCTGATTCGGGTGAAAAACTGCAAAATCTGGTGACTGAGTTTGGTAAAGTGTGTGTAAGAAGAAAGCTGAGATTAAATGTGAATAAGAGAAAGGCAATTAGGTACAGTGGGGTTGAGGGACAAGTCAATTGGGAGTTAAGTTTGAAGGGAGAAAAACTGGAGGAAGTGAAGTGTTTTCGATATCTGGGAGTGGATTTGGCAACGGATGGAATCATGGAAGCGGAAGTGAGTCACAGGGTGGGGGAGGGGTCGAAAGTTCCGGGAGCGTTGAAAATTGTGTGGAAGGCCAGAACATTATCTTGGAAAACAAAAATGGGTATGTTTGAAAGAATTGTTGTTCCAGCAATTTTATATGGTTGTGTGGCGTTGTGCGGAGGAGGGTGGATGTGTTGGAAATGAGACGTTTGAGGACAATATGTGGTGTGAGGTGGTTTTATCAAGTAAGTAATGAAAGGTTAAGAGAAATGTGTGGTAATAAAAAGAGTGTGGTTGAGAGAGTAGAAGACGGTGTATTGAAATGGTTTGGTCACATGGAGAGAATGAGTGAGGAAAGATTGACAAAGAGGATATATGTGTCAGAGTTGGAGGGAACGAGAAGTGGGAGGCCAAATTGGAGGTAGGAGGATGGAGTGAAAAACATTTTGAGCGATCGAGGCCTGAACATGCAGGAGGGTGAAAGGCGTGCAAGGAATAGAGTGAATTGGAACGATGTGGTAAACTGGGGTCGACGTGGTGTCAATGGACTGAATCAGGGCATGTGAAGCGTCTGGGGTAAACCATGGAAAGTTTTGTGGGGCCTGGATGTGGAAAGGGAGGTGTGGTTTTGGTGCATTATACATGACAGCTGGAGACTGAGAGTGAAAGAATGTGGCCTTTGTTGTCTTTTCTTAGCGCTACCTCGCGCGTGTGCATGGGGAGCGGGTTGGCGACGGGAATGAATAAAGGCATCAAGTATGAATTATGTACATTTGTATAAATGTATATGTCTGTGTATGTATATATATATATATATATATATATATATATATATATATATATATATATATATATATATATATATATATATATATATATATATATATGTTGAAAAACATAGGTATGCATATGTGCGTGTGTGAACGTGTATGTATATACATGTGTATGTGGGTGGGTTGGGGCATTCTTTCGTCTGTTTCCTTGCGCTACCTCGCTAACGCGGGAGACAGCGACTTAGTATAATAGATATTGATAAAGAAATATATATATATACTTCCCACGCATTCCCCGCGTGTCGTAGAATGCGACTAAAGGGGACGGGAGCGGGGGGCTAAAAACCCTCCCCTCCTTGTATTTTAACTTTCTAAAAGGGGAAACAGAAGAAGGAGCCACGCGGGGAGTGCTCATCCTCCTCGAAGGCTCAGATTGGGGTGTCTAAATGTGTGGATGTAACCAAGATGAGAAAAAAGGAGAGATAGGTAGTATGTTTGAGGAAAGGAACCTGGATGTTTTGGCTCTGAGTGAAACCAAGCTCAAGGGTAAAGGGGAAGAGTGGTTTGGGAATATCTTGGGAGTAAAGTTAGGGGTTGGTGAGAGGACAAGAGCAAAGGAAGGAGTAGCACTACTCCTGAAGCATGAGTTATGGGAGTAAGTGATAGAGTATAAGAAAGTAAACTCTAGATTGATATGGGTAAAACTGAAATTGGATGGAGAGAGATGGGTGATCATTGGTGCCTATGCACCTGGTCATGAGAAGAAAGATCATGAGAGGCAAGTTGTTTTGGGAGCAGCTGAATGAGTGTGTTAGTAGTTTTGATGCACAAGACTGGGCTATAGTGATGGGTGATTTGAATGCAAAGTTAAGTAATGTTGCAGTTGATGGTATAATTGGTGTACATGGGGTGTTCAGTGTTGTAAATGGAAATGGTGAAGAGCTTGTAGATTTATGTGCTGAAAAAGGACTGGTGATTGGGAATACCTGGTTTATAAAGAGAGATACACATAAGTGTACGTATGTAAGTAGGAGAGATGGTCAGAGAGCGTTATTGGATTACGTGTTAATTCATAGGCGCGTGAAAGAGAGACTTTTCGATGTTAATGTGCTGAGAGGTGCAACTGGAGGGAAGTTTGATCATTATCTTGTGGAGGCGAAGGTGAAGATAAGTAGGGGTTTTCAGAAAAGAAGAGAGAATGTTGGGTTGAAGAGAGTGGTGAGAGTAAGTGAGCTTGGAAAGGAGACTTGCGTGAGGAAGTACCAGGAGAGATTGAGTGCAGAATGGACTTTCGAAATTCCCCTTTCACACACTTTTCCAAACTCAGTCACAAACCTCCGCAGTTTCTCACTCGAATCAGCCATCAGTGTTGCATCATCGACGAACAGCAACTGACTCATTTCCCAAGCCCTCTCATCTCCAACAGACTGCAAACTCGCCCCTCTCTCCAAAACTCATGCATTTACCTCCCTAACCACCCAATCCATAAAGAAATTAAACAACCATGGGGAAATCATACACCACTGCCGCAGACCGAGCTTCACTGAGAACCAATCACCCTCATCTTTTTCTACTCATACACATGTCTTACATCCTTGGTAAAAACTTTTCACTGCTTCTAGTAACTTACCTCTCACACCATATACTCTTAAGACCTTCCACAAAGCATCTCTATCCATCCTGTCATATCATAAACAGTAACTTTACTTTCATGACGTTTCTTCTCTATAACCTCATCCAGCGTCTTACCATTATCTCACTCCATCATAATCTATTCTTATTTCTCATCCAGTATGCGTCCTCTCTACATCGATATACGTTTTTTCGGTAATTGTAAATCATTTGTATGATAACCCACAGTTTCAGATGATTACAGCATCCATAACCGTTGTCAAATGAAATGTACAGAAATGCATATTTTTGCTACCTAAAATAAAACAGTCCAACAATGATGTGATAAAAGAAAATCATGTTTTCTATGACGACATTCGATCAAGAAATCACAGAAGTTGGTGACCGAGTATGGAAGAGTGTGCGAAAGGAAGAGGTTGAGAGAAAATGTGAATAAAGTCAAGGTTATTAAGTGTACCAAAGTAGAGGGACAGGATAGGTGGATTGTGAGTTTGCTTGGAGAGAAATTGAACGAAGAAAAATGTTTAAGATACCTGGGAGTGGACATGGCGATAAATAGAACCATGGAAGCGGAAGATAGTCATAGGATGGGGGAGGGATCTAAGGTTCTGGAATCACAAAAAAAAAAAAAAAATTGTGGAATGAAAAGTCGTTATCTGAGAGATCGAAAATGGGTATGTCTGAAGGTATACTAGTCCCAACAATAATATATGGTTGCGGGGCATGGGCTGTAGATAGGGTTGTGCGGAGGAGGGTGGATGTGTGGAAAATGAAATGTTTGAGGACAGTATGTTGTGTGAGGTTGTTTGATCGAGTAAGTAATGAAAGGGTAAGAGAGATGTGCGGTAATAAAAAGAGTGTGGTTGAGAGAGCAGAAGAGGGTGTGTTGATATGGTTTGGACATATGGAGAGAATGAGTGAGGAAAGATTATCAAAGAGGATATATATGTCAGAGGTGGAGGGAACGAGGAGAAGTGGGAGACCAAATTGCAGGTGGAAAGATGGAGTGAAAAAGTTTGAGCAATCGGAGCCGGAGCATGTATTAGGGTGATAGGCGTGAACCGGTAGTGAATTGGAATGATGTCGCATGAAGGGATCGACATGGACTGGACCAGGGCATGTGAAGCGACCGGGTGAAACCATAGAAAAGTCTGTGGGGCCTGATTGTGCAGAGGGGACCGTGGTTTCAGTG